>NW_019268560.1:2413457-2416951 GCF_002738365.1 Cucurbita moschata | reverse complement strand
TTTTTTTTTTTTTTTTTTTTTTTTTCTGAAAAATAACAGCAACAAAGCAAAGAAACATAACAAATTTAGACACATCAGTTTACATTGGGATGAAAATAGGCATAGATCATTCCGATAATCCAAATATATCGGTCGAGTCCAGATCTGAAATGCCATTCATGCAATTTAGGGAGTTGAGGTTTTGCAGGATCGGTATAACCTGTTAGATATCCAAAAAGAAGAGAAGAAAAGGAAAAGTGATCATTAGGCAACATATGGATTAGACAAAACAAATGCAGAAAACCAAATGGTTTAAAGGTTGCTATAGTCTTCAAAGAAACCCAATTATCTAAAAATTTTCCAGTAAAAGAATATATGATTTGAGTTGACAATCTAGTACGCAAACAGAAAAACCCACAGCCTACCATTGAACTTGTAGTATACCGAAACTTTACAAACAACCAAGCTAAACAGTCAGCTACAAAAATAACTTCCGCAAACAAAGAATAGCTTGATATATGAAATCAAAATAACTGGAGGACCTTGCCACCCCACAAAACATAAGATGGATCAAAATACCTAGAGACAAAGAAACAACTATCTGCACTTCTATTTAATTTTTCCCTTTTTTTCTTCTGGGCAAGAGGCGTGATTCAGTGCTTACCTAAAAGGATTGTCAAAGGACTCCAAAATGCATCGAAAACACCAGGAACTTCCCAAATGAGAATTACCACAAGAAAGCAAGCAAGAATCTTCACTGCTATCACTGATCTTTTCTCGTTATACTTATTACAAATACCGAGAGCTCCATAAACCATCAGAGTGAAAAGTGTATGCATTGGACAGATGTAGTACAGCATATAATCATTGTTGAGAACGATACAGCAAAAGATAACAAAGAAATTTAGCCGCCACATCATCTGCATATAATGATAGATATTAACAAAAGTTACTTGATCACCATCTCTTTTCGGCCAGTGCTGGGGGATGGGGGAGGGGTGGGTTTGGTGGTTTTATTCATAAAGCTTTCGAGGTAGAAAGAGTTTTAAACTTGGAAAAAAATAACCTGAGCAAAGCGAGCAACACTAAAATCCTTTCTGATGTAATAATACGAAAAATTTCCAAATCCGGTCATCCAAACATATGCAGCAATAAAAATGCGTATTGCATTGTATATCTCTGCAGCAGCAAAATAATGGTACATTAAGAAAAGAACCTGTTGAAACCCAAAAAGGAAAATGTATTAGGCTTGACTATAATCCAACCAAGTACATCAAACTTAACTAAGATCATTGGCATGAGAAAAATAACTAGAAAATATAGTAGTTGATATGCTATCACATACATGTGAAGAACATCAGAACATTTGGAGATTAAGTGTAGGGTACATAAACTCACTCAAATTAATAACTTGGTTAAAAGACGTGCATACATTTTTACAAAGCAAAAATACAGTCAAAAGTCCAAACATAACTGGGAGAACACAAGTGATGGACAGATGAAAATGAATAATCAGCTTATAACAATAGGTATCTGACGCGTACAATGGACGTTCTTACAAATCAAAATAGGCTAACAGTCCAACAACACACCATAAAATCATAAATTTTATGATAAAGATAATAATATAAGACTATGTTTCCCAAAAAGAATGTCAATCCATATATACATTTACATTAAAATAGAACTTGCCTGCATCCATCCTTTCCACTCTTCTGTCTGATGCCGATTAAGGTAAAGAATAGATTTCCCAGAAAATGCTGACTTGTCGCTGTGCTTTTTTAATGATGTTGTTGCTGAAACAATGATGAGTAGAATGTAGAGAAAGAGAAAGAGGTCACGGCTGTAATTCTGTCAAAGAAAAGAACCAATTAAACAGTATAAAGAAGTTTCTACTAATGTAGGTAAGAAAAAGGGAATTAAATAAATTGATGAGTATCTGTAAGAGTGTAAATTTTAGAGGATTCATTTAGAAGCATAATAGATGACACAATACATGAGAAATAATGAAAATCTATGGAATTCGAGCTCAATTCCAGCCCACCTTAGCTATCAACAATAATATCTGGCAAATGGTGGTGTGTCTTAGATAATAGAGAAAAATTAAAATACTACAACAAAAGCATTGCAGCAAAAAGAGTTCTTTAATAGATCGAGATGAAATTATTATTTCAAGAAAAATGTTAAGCACGAATACACTGAGGAAACAAAACTACCTTCTTCGATTCTGCCAGGATAGACGTACGGTCACATATGAAGAAATACAAAAGAATCACTCCAAATTCAGACCTAAACAAGACTGCAATAATGAGTTACGGTTTAATATTATTGGTTAATCAAGTTGAGATTAATCCTGTTAAAACTCACATTGCTCTCAAGGTAGCTCGATTTTCTAGCAAGAAAGTGTCATCCAGTGTAAAAAACCTAAAGACCAGAAAGGTTCAGACAGTAGAAAGGACATTTAAGAAACAGAGTACTTTAAAAGAGAGCATTAATGTACTACAGAAAATGGAAACGACCTTATCAAATTTGTTGTGATGGATGAATTATGTATCTTTGCAGATGCTGTTCTAGCCAGACCTCCTTCCAATAGAACGGCTTGATCATCTTCTCTTACTGTCTCACCTCCCAAGTCAGCTAGATTGATGTCTGAATGACTGCAATCCAGGAAATTTCAATCAACCACAGGAAACGTAAGCAAAAAAATGCTGAATATATACAATTCAAAAGAAAAGGAAAAAAAAAAAGGACAAAAAAAGAGATAGGAAGAAAGAAAAAAGTAAATGGTTGCCTTTGACTGCAACAAGTAAAAAGACAGACGAAAACAAACAACCACAAATTGAATAATAAAAATCAACCTAACGTATTCCTTACTCCTACTTGTTAAATGCTCCTATTCTCTTAACGATACTTCAACTTAAACATAGAGATGAGGGGCATTTTTAATAAATTGTTAATCGAAGATAAATGATGAAAACAGCTAGCAGTAAAATGCAAAAACCTAGAGCAACAAAATTGCAGAGAATTTCTCACGCTTTAGAAAGAGCTGAAGATTTCCTATATTCAAGGAATTCTGAGTATATCCACGAAACAATGATGGGAGACACTCCAAGAAGGAACGATATCTGAGACATGAAAGTATCCTCGTCAGTTAGTTCAGGCTTGAAATGCGACAAAGGTAAGATACTTGAGGCAACAATATGAAAAGATAAGAAAGAGAAAAATAACACAGGACTGATATCATTTAATGTCAAATTAGTAACAGGCAAATCAACATTAACTAATATCAAGACGTCAGAAAAGTTTGAAAGTAATTCCAGTCTGTCCCAGTATTGTTCTCAAACTCAAGCCTCGGAATACAGTGAATAATCATATACCTTAGAAAATTATAGCCCTTGAACATTGATACACATAATCTAACAGATCTACAAATCCAAGATAAATTTCAAAAATATAGGATGAATTGAAAGTGAGGATATGAACCTCGGGGGTAAAAAAAAAAAAAAAAAAAAAAA
>NW_019268560.1:2396391-2412668 GCF_002738365.1 Cucurbita moschata | reverse complement strand
TAAAGCAATTTTTTTTTTTTTTTTTTTTTTAAAGTATCCTGGGCAGTCACGTTATTGGTTCAACAACCATCTAAGAAAATTGGACTTGAATTTTAATGCAATCTTCTCAGTCACAGCAGGACAAATTTTCAGGAAGAAGAAGTGTTAATTTCCGGTTAACAAAACAATAGTTCTGCATTCGTGGGGTAGTCCGTGATCTGAATCTTGAAAAGCATGCGGATGAAGCATAAGGGTGAAATAATTTAAAAATCCAAAGGCGAGGGGCAATTTTGTCGGTGAGAATTATTGTCGCCAACTACACCAAAACAAGTAGCCGACAGTGCAGGGAAAATGCGAAACCCAAATTCAAACATCAAATGAACTTCAAGTGCCAGTGAACTTCACGGTATAACAATGCTATACACACCGCGAAAATTAAAAACCATCCTGAGCCAAAGAATTACATAAACTCAAAAAAACAAAAAAAAAATCCACATCGAAGAAAGATCAAACCAACGCAATACCTGTCCAGGAGTAATAACAGAAGCCTCCATCATCAATCCTGAAAAAAAAAAAAAACTGCAAAATGGAAACGAAAAGCAACAAAAATAGAAGCAAATCACTTCAACATTCCACGAACAATCGACAAAACACACACGAAAAAAGCAGAATCTAAAGTACAAACCGCAGATCGAGAAAGATACACACCTGAGACGAAATGAAGAATCGAGTTTGTTGAAACGTCAGTCTCTAAACATCAGATATAATGCAAGAGAGATAGATCATAAGGATCTAACACACAGATTAAAGCGAAGAAGAGATCGAAGCAGAAGGATTGAAGAAGAAGCCTAATGCTTCGAGAATACTCTCTCTAAACCTCTCTTTCTCTCTCTAAGCTTCTCTCTCTCTCTCTCTTAAAACCTTAATTGTGACTCCACCTCTGTTCTGAGCGGTTGATGAAGATGAAGGCTGTTGCTGTTGGGACGATACTTTTGGTTGTGGTTGCCGCTCTCTTCCACTCCTAATGGCGACAATTAAATTTTAATTTTTAATTTTAATAACCAAATCTAAATTAATTAACTAATTAATCAAGATTATCATCTCCATTCATTGAATTACAATTCTTACGTCAGCCAATTATATATATTCAACTCAAAATTTAGTTTAATTCAAAATTATATATAATATTTAAATTAATTTTTTAACTTTTTAATTTTTGTTAGAAAAACACAAAATTAATAGTCGAATTTACTATAATAAAATTTTAAAGATTTATTAAATGAAGGTCATAAATTAAATTTATAATTGAATTAACAAGATTAATTATAATTCTATTTTTTTTTTATTTTAATTCAAAAATATTATATTGAATTTTTAATGTCATTTTTCAACACATATTATCAAATTAAAAAGTTTGAATATATCTAAAAATTAATAATCGTACCAATTTAATTTTTCATTTTTCATTTTTCAAGTAAATTAGAGAAAATGGAAAATAAATATTAAATTTTCCTTTTTTTTCTGAATTAAATGTTTTTTTTAGGGTCGGTGTCCACCACGCGTTTTAAAACGCGTTTTCCCTTTAAAACAAGGAAATAAAATTGAGTCCATCTTAAATTCGAATCTATATTTAGTTATATTCGTAATTAATTATTTTATAATTCTTATTTTAAAATATTATTTTATTAATTATTATTGGGTTTCTATTTTTGTAAATTTAATTTATGATTTAAGCTTAATTAATCTTTCGGCTTAAAACTTTAGTGGTATTACTCCAGATATTTTCAAAATGAAATTTAATTTTTTAAAATTAGTTATTTATAACCATATTTTCTTCATTTTTATAAATTTAATTTTTTAATCTAATTGATTGATTTTTATGACGTGTCAAATTGCAATTCATTTTATAATATAATTTTTATTTCAATTATAATTTAATACGAACTAAAAGTACATATTTAAAAAAAAATTAGATAACTAATTCAAGTTTTAACTCCAAATTAAAAAATTAAAAATTTATACCTAATTTATTTTAGTGTGTATGTAGTTGGTAATTAAAATCTTAAACTATAATTGGTAATTAAAATTTTAAATATCCAACGAAAAATTAAATTATTAATTATTTTTCGTTTTAGACCAACATTGGCTTGTTTAATTACCATGTTTAAAGGGTTAATTACAATAATTTTGTAAATTTTAGAAATAAATTGAAAATTCTCATAAAATGAAAAATAAAAGAAAAATAGCAATTAATTAAATTGAAGCTGCCGCGCCGATAATACTCGCCACCAAATCTATCGGCGACCCGCGAAAACTCGGGCCGAGGAAAAAGGCATCGGAGCTGTAACGATGGAATAGCTAAGCTTCGGCTTGTGAGCCTCGTACAGAACAGAAGCAGGGGCGGCTTCAATCCAATGGCGAATCATAAACCCTAAAGCTATCAGAAACTAAATTTGTTCGAAAGATGTCATTCAGAACAATCATCAAACACCTTCAATGCAACCGCCGAAGCTTCATTGATTCCATCTCTCTTGCTCGTTTCAACTCCTCCGCCCCCGCCGTGCACCCATCAAGGCGTTCTTCCATTTCTCTTCAATTCCAAAATGTTCCCCAGCTGCAAGATCAAGATCCCTACTCTTACCTCAAAGAAGACCCGATTGAAATTTGTTCCTCTATTTGGGTGAAAGCCTTCGCTTCCCTTCCCAACAGTTCGTTCTCCGATCTATCTGGGTTTCTCTCGAAATTCGATTTGTGGGTATTGGCGTATCAGCGTTCTTGTGCGGACGTGACCGGTAGTTTCCCTCCTCGCAACGCTATTCATTCTCATGTTCTACAAGACCTACTTTCTCTTCGTAACGCTGTCATCAGCGGGAAATTTTCTTGGAACAGGAAGGCTAATCCGTTAATTCAAAGCCCAAATGACAAGTCTCGGACCCATCTCATTTCCAAGCGCAAGCTTCAAGCGATGCTCGAGTCTGATGAGCCTTGCTTTCAGGACAGGATCGTTCAGGAAGTGTTGCTGAAGGTCATAGAGCCTATTTTCGAGGCTCGGTTTTCGTCAAAATCGCACGCATTTCGGCCGGGCCGGAATGCTCATTCTTTCATTCGAACCATTAGAAGCAACTTCGCTGGGTACCTCTGGTTCTTAAAAGCGGATTTGAGTGAAATTTTTAGGCATGTTGATGAAAATGTGGTGATGGGTTCCTTAGAGAAGGCTATCAAGGATAAAACAATTTTGCGTTTGGTCAAGTCCGCGCTCCAATCACCGAGGCAGAAGCGGCCACGAGTTGAAGATAATGACGTGAAGAAGAAGAAACGAAAGGGGGCTACGAAGAAGAAGAAGATTCTCAATGAGAATGAACCCAAACCTGACCCATATTGGTTAAGAACATTCTTCAATTTCGCACCAGAAGAAGCTGCCAAGGTACCTTCTTATGGTCACTGTGGAATTTTGAGTCCTTTACTTGCTAATGTATGTCTTAATGAATTGGATATTGTAATGGAAGATAAGATAAGTGAGTACTTTAGGCCTTCCAAGCTTGATTCCATCTGGAGAGACTCCATTAATGATGGCTGTCATAACCCAGCTTGGCCGGAGTTCGTTCCAGCCAGTGGCAAGGAAAAAACTAGAAAAATGGATTACATACGATATGGAGGACATTTCTTGGTGGGAATTAGAGGGCCTAGAGAGGATGCAGTGAGAATTAGAAAGGAAATCATTGAGTTTTGTGAGAGTGTATTTGGAATAAGGTTAGATAATTCAAAGATAGAGATTGAACATATTAGCAGAGGAATTCTATTCTTAGACCATGTAATTTGTCGTAGAATAATACACCCTACTCTTAGATATACATCCTCTGGAGGTTCTATTGTGAGCCAAAAGTGTGTTGGAACTTTGCTTTCTGTTACTGCCAGCTTGGAGCAATGTATACGCAAATTCAGGCGTGTTGAACTTGTTAAGGGAGATCGAGATCCCGAGCCTTTGCCTTGCAATCCAATGCTGTATTCAAGTCAATCTCATACAAATTCACAGATGAACAAATTCCTCGAGACCATGGCTGATTGGTATCGATATGCTGATAATCGAAAGAAAATTGTTGGGTTTTGTGCTTATGTTATACGTAGCTCCTTGGCTAAACTCTATGCTGCTAGGTATCGATTAAAATCTCGAGCCAAGGTGTATAGGATTGCCTTACGGAATTTAAGCCGTCCATTGATAGAGAGCAGTAATAATTCAGCACCCGAGTATTCTGATCTTCTGAGAATGGGACTTGTGGATGCAATTGAAGGTGTGCAGTTCTCACGCATGTCTATGATTCCTTCTTGTGATTACACTCCCCTCCCTCGAAATTGGGTCCCACATCACGAGAACGTTTTGCGAGAATATATCAAGTTACAGGATCAAGAGTTATATTCTGAATTGCATAAAGTAGTCAAGAGAAAGGGATTGAGTTTGCCTCAAGATGAGATATCTGAAATTGTATGGGGCTACAAGACCCTCGGTGCTTGTCACTTTAAGACTAATGTAGGAAGCGAAATGGAAGGCGGTTGAAGAAAAAATGGGAACCATGTTGCTAAGTTTGCCTTAGAATACGAACTAAATCGAATATCAGGTTGCTTCTAGAGTTAGTTGGCTGGCACAGAGGCAATCGACAAGTGAGCTCGGCCCAATTCTTTCGACAGGTATGCATATTACCTTCATTAAAACGTGAGATCCCTGAAATGTGAAGTGCAAACTCCCATCAGACCGTCGAGTTCTTTTGGTCATTTGTTCACTGATCATATCAATTGGTTTTCAACCAAGAGACTAATTATATTAACAATGAAATTGCAGAGAAGGAAAGCAAGAGACAACGGAGCTCAATAACAATGGAAGGGAGATAAATGTCTCTGCGTTTTGTGGAAAAAGGTACTGCCTCAAACCAGCGTAGTGTAGAACTTTCGGTGCGTATTCTATTCAATTTTTTACCTTTATCTAGGTGTTGGTAATTTTTTCATTTTGCCTTGATAAGAAGAGAATTCACAAGCCAGATAACCGTAGGAAGTGATTATGAAATTCAGTTTTTACCATTTAATTGATAAAGTAGTTGATCTCATTGGATTCAAGGAAGAAACAACTTGTTAGCAACCTGATTATAAGAAATTAACAAAGAAAACTATATTGCAATATCAAAGAGTAATTACTACGTGACTAAGACTCTTTCTATTGCTGTCGGAGTAAAGGATCGTCAACAAGGGTGTTCTTGTGTGTTGCCCTTGGTACAATATTGACGATCTTACAAAGATAAAATTTCAGTTAATTTCCATTTACTGGTCTCATCTTTTACGGAATCGATCCCTTTTTTATTGTACAAGAATATGTGGAGTTCAGCATGTCTTGAAGCACAGGAGAACGTTCTTTTGTTGTTATTATCTATTTGCAGTTTACCACTGTATCATATTTTTTTATCCTCATTTGAAGTGGAAAAGATGAAATGATTACTTCCAAACAACTTTAATGGTTGAGGGTTAAAATGAAGAAATCGAAATGTGAAGGGTATAATCGAAACTTATTACTTATGCTACGTGTTCCATTGTTCAACAGGTCATTACTATGTTACATTTTTGTCTTCATTTTAATGGAAAACTGAAACAGTAGAAATGAAACTTTTAACCGTTCTGAGATATCATATGATTGTAATCGAATGTACCATGTTTCTGTTGTCTTTAGGGACAATCTAAGTGACAAAGATCTGGTTGTAAAGAAGTGATCAAGAACTTGTCCCTCAACTCCTATTGTGTTTGTCAGAAAAAGAACTTTGTTTCAGTTGCTGAGTTTACAATTGTCCCTTCCATGGGTGGAAGTTTAAGTGAAACTCATGAACCTCATCTCTTTTCCATTCTTTTTTGGTGTTTTTTCTGATTTTGCATCGTAATGAACAAAGATGATGTATATATGAAAACCGATCTAAGAGTTTTCTCTTTTCTTTTGGAGAATGGAGATTGACCGAGCTATGCTCATGTTGGCGATAACATCATTCACTTGCATTGAAGATTGTCTTTGTTTCGAGGAACTGCCCTACCTAAATTTCCGTTGAAGGTACCATCCTTTACCATCGGAATGATGACTTCTTGTAAGGGTTTTCAAAAAATTCGATAACTCGAAGAATCTGATTAATAACAATAATAAACTTCATTTGTAATTCAAGCTTTACCAGTCACTTCCCGCCGCCACTTCCCTCAGTTCATCCTCTTCGTCTCCTTCGTGTTGTTTTAAAATCTTATGTTGGATGATATTATCGTATGAATGAGAATAAAACATCAATTTGTATTGTTTTGTGCAAACAATCCGGATTTCAAGAGCTCTAGAGACTGTTCTGAGCTTTTTGACATCTTTTTAATACTCTCAAGAGAGCTCTTCTATTTATAGAGTTTTCTATGAGTAGTGTGGGCTACTTCAACTTATTTAAATATGGGTTCAAATATTTTTGACCTAATTGAATAAACTTAACTTACTTGACCCGATGATCAATTTGTAAATTCAATAATTTTTAATTATCATTGATTTTATAAATATCTTAACCTTAAGAAGAAGAAAAAAATTTTAAAAGCCAGAAATAGCGAAAATAAAATAAGAAAACATGAGTGACAGAAAAAATTTATTAGTCTGGGTTTTGTTCCTTTCTCGAGTTTCCTTTATATACGCTCTTTTTTTAATGGCTTGTGTCATCGTTGACCTCTACCAACCTCTTTTGTATTCTTTCTGAAACATTTACACACCTCTTTTGTATTCTTTCTGAAACATTTACACACGTAATGACAAAATACAGTTACGTGAAATATGTATCTCAATAATTTTCATTAAAAATGAACAGCTTTTAGATGTGCTCAAAGAGGAAACAGGATAGAGTTAAAATGTGAGAAATTTCAAGTGTCTATATGAATGCAAGTAGATAGACAAGAGTACCTTCAGGACAAGCAACAAGTAGCTCCCCCTATTGATTGCAATCCCTTCATATATATTGTACTATTCTAGGTTAGCATTAGACCTACAAATGTGGATCCGTGTCCCCTTTTGGCTTCTATTTTGTCACGACCATTTGAGTTATGTTTTAGTTGGCAGGATGATCGTTACATAAGAGACATTTCATTCAATACAACTTGAATTGAATCGAAATAAGTTTGTAATCCAATAATTTAACTCGAATAGTTCAATCCAGCTATGAGTCGCTAGATCTCTTAATCAATGCTAAAGTAAAAGAAATTAGGTTGGTAGAATAGTTATCGAGATAATATATTGAAGGTTGAATTACAAAAATATTTATGAAATCTATGATATTTCATAAACGTTTCAAAACTATTCTTGAAGTAGAGATGATAAGAAATAAGGTAAGGGAAGTAAGATTCGAATTAGTTTGTTGATCGAACATCTCAAACCAAGAACAATTGTTTAAGATTCGAATCACTCCATAAGCAAAATCGATCATGTCTAACTTGAATGATTTTAAACATGCAATCAAAACTACATAAAATTGCAAAGAAACTTAGTCATTTGCTAAAAGAAGAGGTAAAAACATTTAGCAGCCCTAATGATAAGGAATCGCTACAAGGAAAAATAAAATTCGAATTAACTTGTTTATCAAATATCTCAACACAAAAACACTTGATTAGATTCGAATCACTTCACAAGTATGATCCATCATTCTTACTTCTCTTATAGCAATTTCTTATCATTAGACATCAGAACTTTCCATTGGGTTGATTTTTTATCGAGAGATCTATCAAAATGTTGTACGAAAATTGGCATATAGAACAGTGTGACGATGACATTGTATAGGTAGTAGCATTCAAGTTTCAATTTTCATCCCAAATTACTTCAATTACACTGTTTCATGTCTCAATTTTCTTGGATAAAGTTTATATTGGTGCTTGGAAACAGTGATAGTAGAGCCCACAGGCGTAGAAGACAGAGTACAGAAGGGGGCTGGGAGAGGAAGCGATGGCATAACCGATGAGCGCAAGCCAAGCCCATGAGCTGCAGTAACCATTCCGCCAATCCACGCCTCACGCATGGCCCATTCCATGTGATCTCCCTCACCCTCTCACCTCCTTCCCTCCTCCTTTGACCACCCCCCTCTCTCCCTCAATTTTGGTGCCTCATGGCTCCACTTTCTTCTCCACACGTCGTCTTGTTGGACTTACCTCACTTTCGTCTTATTCAAATCCGCTTACGTTCTCTTTCATACATCCAACAGTTTAATTATCAATTAATTTTACCATTCTTTCGTTAACCCGTCTTCAAATACTTGCATACATAAATCCAACCATTTTCAATAGCTCAAACATCGTCAACTACATACAGTTTCAAATAATCAATAGATCACAATCAGTACATCACACGTCATCTTGGAGTTAGCTCACTTTTGTCTTGTTCGAACTCGCGTACGTTCTCTTTCATACATCCAACCGTTCAATTATCAATTAATTTTACTAGTCTTCTCTTAACCCGTCTTCAAATACTTACGTACATAAATCCAACCATTTTCAGTAGCTCAAACATCGTCAACTACATACAGTTTCAAATAATCAATACATCACATGTCGTCTTGTTGGAGTTAGCTCACTTTCGGACGAGCTCGCTTACGTTCTCTTTCGTACATCCAACAGTTCAATTATCAATTAATTTAACCAGTCTTCTCTTAACCCGTCTTCAAATACTTACCTACATAAATCCAACCATTTTCAGTAGCTCAAACATTGTCAACTACATACAGTTTCAAATAATCAATAGATCACAATCAGTACATCACACGTCGTCTTGGAGTTAGCTCAATTTTGTCTTGTTCGAACCCGCTTACGTTCTCTTTCATACATCCAACAATTCAGTTATCAATTAATTTTACCATTCTTCTGTTAACCCGTCTTCAAATACTTACGTACATATCAACCAACCATTTTCAACAGCTCAAACATCATATAGTTTCATCATCAACTACGTCCAGTTTCAAATAATCAATACATCACATGTCATTTTGTTGGAGTTAGCTCACTTTCGTCTTGTTCGAACCTACTTACGTTCTCTTTCATACATCTAACAGTTTAATTATGAACGTTCAACCATTTTCAGTAGTTCAAACATCATACAATTTCATCATCAATTACGTACACCATAATTGTGACGATAACTCTTCCATCACAAACTCGCTCTCGTTTATCGAATTGGTTTGAAAATGCGACCAAAATCCTATGTCAACGAGGGAGGAGGGTGTGGCATAGGGAAGCAAAAGCACGTTGCATGGAGGAACAAGGACATGTGGAGGGGGCATTGAGGAAATGGACGTAATACTTCGGTAAATGGGTCATCTCTGCATGCCATTACTGTCACTCTCACAGAACCACGACATTCCTCTCTCGACACTGCACCCTCTCGATACTTCCACCCTACACCACATCTCAAATATGCTCCATAATCGCTCGTAACAGTTTCATTGAATAATTTTTTTTGAACCATACGAGTCATTCAAACCTTGCAGCTAACTTGAAAGTCATTGTTCTCGAATCTACTTCTTCAAAATAATGGTCATTGTTCATGCACAAGAATTTTATCTTGTCTGGGACATGTCTTTTTTTAGAGGGTTAAAAAGTGTTCTTTTTTTTTTAAAAGAAAAGTATTTCTGTCTGGGACTTGTCTTTTTAATTCTTTAAAAAAACACCCCAGAAGACATTATTGTCCTACTTTTTAACTTGGGCATTTTTCGACGAGCGAAATAAGAACAGTCTAAATCGTGAAATACAAGTTTCGAGTAGATAAGCGAAGTGGTAGACGGCGAAAATCCATTAGCTGAATCTGACCCAAGTAGCATGAGAGAGGACACGATGGATGTGTACACTGACAACCTATCGCTAGTAGATCTTTTTTGTTTTGGGTCGTTACGTATCTTCATCAATATAAGATCTTACATCAAAATTGTTTTTTTATTCAAATATTTACGTCTAAAAATAATTTTACACATATCAAATTATCAAGAGTGTTTTAAATTATTTTAAAAAATAAATAAAAATATCATTTTGGGTTTTATTCCAAATTTAGTTTGCAAACATTTTTTTAACAAAAAAAAAAAAAATTAAATAATAATAATAATAATAATTTTCTTGATATATGTAACACATTTTAAGGCATGCAAGATCACATGGAAAATTCAGAAAAACATAAGCAGAAATAAAAAAGGCAACATAGTACAATCTTTTAACTTTAATTTTTATTTTATTATATATATATAATGTATTATTTTGGAAAGTTGATACATATATTTTATTTGGAGGGGCCATGGCCCCTGGAGCTCATATTCAACTTCGAGTATGGCTTTACAAAATTATTATATACATTGAATCCAAATATGTTTTACGTAACCAAATATTATTGGAATAATCGAGTTTTTCTAGCACATGCAAATTTCGTAACCCTTCCAATCTCCATCTACTTCATTATAAATAACAGTTCGTTACGTATCGAACTGTAATTAGATAATTAGATAGCTACAAAAAGATAAATACAACTCAGTAGACAAGAAAAGTTACTAGAACCTCACGATATTGCTGGATATGGTAGCCTTTTACATATCTAATCCTTTCGATCTTCATCTACTCCATTATAAACAATGGTTCATCACGTGTCAAACTATAATTAGATAGCTACAAAAAAATAAATACAGCTCGATGGACAAGAAAAGTTACTAAAGTCTCACGACATTGCTGGATATGATAGATATGATAGCTCTTTAGATATCTAATCCTTACAATCTCGGTCTACTCCGTTATAAATAACGGTTCATTACGTATCAAACTGTAACTAGACTATTACATAGCTACGAAAAGATAAGTACAGCTCGATAGCACGATGGACGGTTGAAGTAGAAGAAGAAATATGTATTAAGATAGTGAGAGAGAGAGAGAGAGTTGAAATGTTGAGTCCACCAAAAAAAGGAAGACAAAGATGTGGACATACTTGTAACAGAATCAGTGAATCGAAGGGGAGTGGAGAGGGATGGCGATTGGGATAATTTTATTTATTTATTTATTTGTTTATTTATGCAAATATTGTAAATTAATTAAATAAATAAAAGAGAGAGAAGGGGGGGGGGCGTTGGGTTATAATCGTGTGCGGGACCTTAGGAGTAGAAACGAGCACGTTAAAAATGGAAAGGGGGACAGATGGCGACAGGGGATCCCATCTGGAAGGTGCGCATCTTAATTGCACTCAATTATTTGACCGACTTTCAAACTCACCGCTTACCAACGACCACGTCAACCCCTTCTCTTCCTCTGACTCACCCCTCTCTTCCACGTGTCCTCCTTTTCTCTTTGCTTCCATTATTTCTTTTACCTAAGCCCCTATTATTACTTTTACACTCGTGGCTACAGATTACTACTGATGTGGCAGTTGAGTTTCTCCCTCTCCTTTTTTTTAATTTCTATTTCTAAAATTCATTTATTATTCATTATATAATATATATATATATATATATATATATATATATATATAACTGCCTTTTCGCCTTCCTCGTTCAACCTACCTATGATTCGCTATTATTGTTCATATATTAGTAAAAAAAAAATGAGTAGATTTTCATTGCTTTAAATAATATTTTAATTTAGATATTTTGAGTTTTCTTTTATTTTATATATTTTAAATTTAATCATTTAATTTTAGTTTAATAATGATAATATATATAATACATATATTCGCCCACTTGTAAATGAAAAATTAAGTGACTATTTAGAATAAAATAAAATAATTAACAGGAATAATGTGTCTAAGAAAATGTGACATTCGAAGAATTTAAATTATTATTAATTAACTGTTAATTTCGAAATACCAAACCCTGGCCCAAAGTTTGAGAGAATATTTTAGAGGGTGTGACGTGTCATCTCAACAACATCACAAAATATATATTTCAAAATTTTTAATTCTTATTTTTTTTATATTATATTTTAAAAATAGTCCCTAGAAATAATAATAACACGATAACTATCGAGATACTTTTTTTTTTCTTTTTTAGAAAATGCAAATTGCTGTTTATTATTTATGAATTAAAGTAAAAAAAAAGGACTAAAATAATATTACGAATCATAAAACTGTTCTATAGTTGACTAAAATATATTCGAAGGATATAAGTAAATTTGTTATTTAGGCAGATGAAGAGTCGTTATCTGCCTAGGGGTAATAATGGAACACGAAACCAAATTTTTTTTTGATACTTTGTTGAAAAAGATGATTTTTATGGACAGAACAGACTTTTGAGTGAAGTAGGTTATAATAATATGACAGGTATGATGATTGATTGATGTTTATTGTTTGTCGTTTAAAATGACATTTTTCCTTCCATGGTTATTTTTAATCGTAAAAAGAGGCATATTCTTGTATATGATATGACGGTGTATGGATAAGAACGTAAACTTGAAAGAAGGTTGATTTTTTATATAAGAAAAGTACTACCTATAGCTTATATATGTCAACTAGGTGCTTGCATTTACTTCCTTTTTTAACCCTATTTACTAGAAACTCGATAGCTAATTAGATGACTTGCGTAACAGCTTAAACTTACCATCAGAAGATATTGTCCATTTTTGCTCGTTATGTATCGTAGTTAGCCTCACGATTTTAAAACGCGTATATTAGGGAGAGGTTTCTACACTCTTATAAGAAATGTTTCGTTCTCCTCTCTAACCAATATGCGATCTCACAATCCATTCCCCTAGGAGACAAGTATCCTTGCTAGCACACCGCTCAGTGTCTGGCTCTGATACCATTTGTAACAATTCAAGCCCACCACTAGCAGATATTATCCACTTTGGCCTGTTTTTTAAAAATTCGAAATGTTACAACCAAACGGTCAACTGTTAGGATTGTCTTAGAGTCGAGCCGAGCTGAATTTATAGATATAGTTACTCCTCTTTGAAGAAGCGTGTAAGTCGAAAGAAATATCTAATGACGTAATTCCAGCTAAACCTGTTTTACCTGAAAGGGGACAAAAGATCTAGTAGTACAACGTCAAAATCCTATCACATCAAATCACTAGCAAGAAAAAGCGTAATAATTATCATAATCACACACGAAAACATAAAGATATTGTAGACAACGTCATATTTCGTTGGAGTGAGTGGCGTTTGTGAGCTCAAAATATCCCATCAACTCCCTTTTTTCTCTATCAATTATGCATGAAGACGACGACGACGAAGAAGGGTTGCATTATTATGGCCCTAAAGGAAATGAGAGGTTAGAACATACCCAAAACTCATCACTCATTCATCATCAAACCCCACTTTTTCCAAAAACAATTGAGAAAGGGAAATTAGAAATATAGGCTGTCTTACCCTATGCCCTATATATATTGCCTATTCAATTCTTCTCTTTTATAATAATGTTTTGTAATGAAATATAATTTTATGTACTTTGGTCACCATATGTTTTGCAAACAAAATGCCATCACTTTTGGCCCCCCCTCTCGTTTAATCAAACGAACATGCTCATTTCCTACGTTTCCAATAATCCCTTTACGTATAGGGTTTAATTATATACTATAGAAGTAGAGATCAGTACGATAATGTACATATGAAGAAGTGTACCTATAAAAAAAACATGTTTAATCCTTTGAACATAGTTTCAACATAGCTCAAAACACGTCGTTTTCAAATGGGTCGATTTCAATTATCAACGTGTTTAATTCTTGAGTTGATTTTAGGTTATCTTTACAATTAGCTCTTCCGACGACTAAATTCTATAAATATTGAAAGTGAAGTTTTTTTATTTTTTTTTAGGAAGGGGCAGTTTGGATTTCTTTTCAGGATGAAGTGAGAACAGTATTATTTAATATTGCCGGCAGCCCACCAATGAAATGATTGTAAATTATGATCATATGATAGATATTTATTTAAATTTTAGTGTAAGTTTGAACTTTGGTATAAAATGAAATAATGAAATTAATAAGGTCATATCATATGTCGTATGTTTTATTTCTTTAATAATGTTTGAACAAGAAAAGATTGGCATCGGGATAATATTTGGGTAAACCAACTAGATTGCCACAACTAACTGTCCTACCTGTCTTCTGACCTTGCTGTCTAGTTAATAACCATTTATTTACTTTTTCAAAAAAATAATAATAATAAATATCTTATTCACTCCACTCTATTTCAATTATTATTAATTTTCTAATAATTATTAAATTCACTTGATGTTTATATACTCGAGTAATATTAAAATATTATAATAAATCTTTTAAATGTGACAACCGAATCAAATAGGAGTACATGAATGAATCGACACCCTGTCTGAAAAAGTAAACTTTTTTCCAATATATCCATCATAAAGATTTTATAGTTAAGCGTGGTTTACTCGGAGAATTTTTCTTAGATACACGTGAGTGAAGACAAAACATACTGAAAAAACTCGTATTAGTTTGTAGGGATAGTCTTCACTTTTAAGAAGCGATGTGGTGAAATGACGAGGCTATTAAATATTAAATTAAGAGTCCTAAATTTAAATGAATTAATTTTATTGTTTAGGATAAATAAATAAATGGTTCTCCAACACCAACGTTGTTGGAAATACATAATTCTGTCTGGTTGAATTTGTGGCACGACATGCTCTCCACAAACTAACCCTTAGCTTTGAAAAAACAAATATTTTTGAAAACGTAGATCGACCTTGACCGCAACTTCTCCGATAATTTCAATTCTTTCCGAGAATCTCGAGTCAATATCTATTATGGGTTGACTTTTTAAGTACTTAAAAAAATATTTTTTCGAACACTTTTTTTTTGAACATTTAAGAATATCAATGTAATTTAGAGCGAAATAGATATTTAATATTTCAATATAGGTTAGCACCTCAAGCATCGAGCATCTTTTAGACATTTTAATAATTATTCAATTTTAATATATATTATTATTTTTATGTTAGGTATGGGTAGAATTTTATAATTATTATTATAATTATGTATGATTGGAGACAAAAGGATTAGAAAATAAAAATAAAAATTGTTGATGGGTATCGACAATTAATATTCTCGATGTTTCTAACATTTCATATCACAAATAGTTCGAAGCTTCCTATTGAATATTCAAAAATATTTTTTTTTTTTATTTTTTATTGTTGGGTTTTAAATATTGTTCCAAATAAAAGGATGAACAATCATTATTCGATTGCCGGTATTGATTATAAGTTATGAGAGCCAATGAATTAGACATGTTAACTATCGGTCAACGACCGTTTGCCTATAATAATGATGGGTTGAGTATTTGTTGACTTTATTAATATTGGATATACGTCACTTTATTTTAAAAAAATAAAATAAAATAATAATTTACTCCAATTTGAATATTAAAATGATTTAAAATGATGGTATTTTGGAATTTGACCTAAAAGGGTCACTCTCAAATATTATGTTGTTTTTGAAATGAAATAGGAAAGCTTACCATTTAAAGATATTTAAACAACATTTCGTATGGGAAATAACTCATTATTTCCACTTTTGGATTGGTGGGAAGTTCAATCACTTGCACATGAAGAAAAAGAAATCCACCCAATCATTTTATTTTATTTTATATTTGTACGGTACAGTTAGAAATCACGACTCTCCATAATGGTATGATATTATTTAGCTGATACAACACTCCTCTCCCAACAATCTTCAACACTCGACAGCTAAATTGGCATAGAAGAATCGTAGCGTCGCAAGAAGTATAGTCACGTTGCGAGTTATTTAAACTATCGTGTTAGTACATGGAGCTATTTTGAAATTTGCACATCGATTATCAAAGTCGTAGGTTTCTTACTAGCACGAACGATCGAACATATGGTTTCCTACCCAAAAAATGATAGTTATGAGTTATTCTTGTAATATCTTCCTTTCTAATTTGGTAGCTTCTAGCTTGCCTTTTTAGGATAGATCCAATAGAGGTTGAAATATAGAAATCGGGATCGATATATTTAAAAGTTATTTATTATTATTTAGGTCCAGTGTTTTATTAGATTCATAGATTTTGACCTAACATCCTCGAGAGTATCTAGAAATTAGTAGTGTTTCTTATTCTCAGGACCATTTTAATATAAAATTAATTTTCTCCACGCCAATAATAATAATACAAAAATTTTAATGTTAAAGCATAACCCGACCTTTTTATTTTTTAAAATGTGGTTAAATGGGTTCTACATTTTTCAAATTTATATGAGTATTTAATTTAAAAATATTGTTTTTCTTATTAAAAAAAAAATCATCACATGGTCATGTTTTTTTTTTTTTTTTTTTTTTTTAATT
>NW_019268560.1:2341281-2396140 GCF_002738365.1 Cucurbita moschata | reverse complement strand
ACATGGTCATTTTTTTTTTTTTTTTTTTTTTTTAATTTATTATTATTTATTATTTAAAAATAATAATTAATTTTAGACACAGTAAAGGAAAATGATGAGTATTAAATAGGAGTAGGCCATTGAAGCCTAAAAAATAGACAGCCCTTTAAAGCACCTTCAAGATTAACACAACTTATTTTTCACTTAAAATATTCAATTTTCCATTTTTTTAAAATTTATTTAATAAAATAATAATATTTTAATTTTCCAAAAAATATTTTTATATTGATTCCCATTGGTTGTTTCTAAAAAAGAAAAACCGTGTACGATTTTTCTTTCTTTTTGTATTTTCAATTTGAAAAAGATAAAAAATTAATTAAAAAAATATAGAAAAAAAAAAAAAAAGAATTGAACTCAGCCCCGGTGGTATAAATACCCAACGGAAGGGAAGGCTGTTGCCTCCTCATCCACTTGACTTCCATTTCTTCTTCTTTCCTCTGTTTTCGAAACCTTCTTCTTTCTTCAACCATGGTGGTTCAATCTCAACTCGTGTTTGACCATTTTGCTCCGATTAAGTCCTGTAAACGCACCGCTCTGTTCACTGGAATTCCGGTGATCGACCTTAAAGACCCAGAAGCCAAAACCCAAATCGTCAAAGCTTGCGAGGATTTCGGATTCTTTAAGGTTATCAACCATGGCGTGTCCGATCACCTCATCGGTGACCTTGAAGCTCAAGCTTTGAAATTCTTTCAACTCCCTCAATCGGAGAAGGAAAAAGCAGGGCCACCTGACCCGTTTGGATATGGCAGTAAGAGAATTGGCCCAAACGGTGATGTGGGTTGGATTGAATATGTTCTTCTCAATACCAATCATGAACTCATTTCTGAAAAATCCCTCTTCATTTTGCGGGAAAATCCCGAGGTTTTCCGGTATGAGTAACGAAAACAGATTGCTCTGTTTTGCTCTGTTTTTTGCTCTGTTTGTTGAAACAGAGAGGATATTAATATGGGGTTGGTTGTTGCAGGTGTGCGGTGGAGGAGTATATATTGGCGGTGAAGGAGATGGCTTGTGAAGTGCTGGAAGCCATGGCGTTAGGCTTGAGGATAGAGAAAAGCGCATTGAGCTGGCTGTTGAAGGATGAGAGAAGCGACTGTTGTTTCAGGCTGAACCATTATCCGCCATGCCCGGAGCTCGAAGCTTTGAGTGGCAGAAATTTGATTGGGTTTGGGGAACACACAGACCCACAAATAATATCTGTCTTGAAATCCAATAACACCGCCGGACTCCATATCTGCTTGAGAGATGGGAATTGGGTATCAGTCCCTCCTGATAACGCCTCCTTTTTCATCAATGTCGGTGACTCATTGCAGGTACAGTTCTTCTTCTTCTTCTTCTTCTTCTTCTTTCCTCTGTTCTTGGAGAAGTGATAGACTGTGTTTATGTTGCAGGTGATGACTAATGGGAGGTTTAAGAGTGTGAAGCACAAGGTTTTAGCTGATCCAATAAAGTCGAGGCTTTCAATGATCTACTTCGGTGGGCCGCCATTGAATGAAAAGATTGCACCTTTACCGTCATTAATGGAGGAGGGAGAGCAGAGTTTGTACAGAGAGTTCACTTGGTGGGATTATAAAAACTCTGCTTATAAATCAAGGCTTGCTGATTGTAGGTTAGGCCCTTTTGAGATCAAAACTCTCACCCCTTTGTTGACCTGAAAAACCCCACAAAACCCAAAGAAATATAAACATGAGAGAGAAAGTATGTGAAGTTCTTCTGTCATTTCTCCGTTGTTTGTTCTTTGTTGTGGTTATGGTTTGGAGAGAGCAAAAGATTTGTAATTCATAATCACATATGATCAAATAATGGGGAAATAATGAGGAATTTTTGGCTTTAAAAACAAAGAAAAGATAGAAGAATAGGTTTTTTTTGTGTGTGTTGAACAACAAGCTTCCATCCTCCAATCCCATTACTACACTTGCCATTAGATCATGTACTTTCCCCAAAATACCCCTCCCTTGTAAATCTACTTTTTTACTTAACTTCCCCTTACCCTTTTGTATCAAAGCTTGTGGATTTCAATGTTATATATGCTTCTTACACTTTCCCATGTCTCAAAATCTAATCTTTTCTTGTTTTGGTATGGAAAAATCAGTGCTTTTTTTGTTCATGGTGTAATAGAATTGATAAAAAATTGATACTATGTTTAAAACGGTTCATTCGAGGTAAGCTATGTCTAAATTCTCTACTTTTGCTATTCACTAAAAGAATGGCTCGGGAATTCCTCTTATAAACAAGTTGAGGAAAAAGACATAATCTCCGGTTACTCTAATTGTGATGTAAGGATATTAAGACATTTGATGTATCATCGAAATGTAACGTTATGAAGATATTAGTGTTTCAACTCACGGATATTTTCTTTGTTTATGAATTTCACTAGTCGGTGCAATGTAGGTGGGTGTAACGTTAATAAGTACATAGTTTAGATTTAACGGTGGACAAAGAGAATGTATAATAGGAGATGTTAGCTGTAGGAATATTCTTAGGCAATAGAAAGGAGGAGGAATATCCACATATGAACATAAAGAAGGGTTAGAAAGAGGGTGAAAGCAAAAGGGGGAGTGTTTTAAGAAGCAAAATGGAATTCCTATTGAAGGGGAAAAGGTGATGGAAGAGGACGCCCAACCAATGTAAAGGTAAAGAGAGAGATTCTGTGAGACAGTGTGTGTGTGAAGGGGAAAGGCATAATATGGAGTCATTTTCAGACACCAAGGCCATAGCTAATTGTATTTTCTAATTGGCACTGCCTTTCACCTTCCAATTTGGACTTCTGAAAGGTCACATCCTTCCTTCCTTTGAACCTTCGTTCCACAACGCTCATTATTCCATCGCTATTTATGTCAATGCTCCTGTCTTTGTTCCGCCACCACTTTAATATGTCATGCTTGTGGTTTCTTCCACGCTTAGTATTCTCATTAACGTCGATATCGAAATAAGTGTTTGAAGTTTTGACTTTATGTTAATAAGTCCATTGATATTTAACGGTTCTCAACATTTATACAACTGAAGAACGTCTAATGATTGTATGAATAGTGACATGCAACAAGTCCAGAATAAACGTCGAAAAAGAAAAGTAAGTACTATGATGAAATCTATCTTTCGACTTGAGAGAGGTAATGAAATTGTGGGACAATAATCTATCGTAAAGCCACCACAGGTGAATTTGATTTTAGAAAAATATTAAATCAATGACTTTTCAATGACAATAACGTTCTCCAGCAATACAAATTTTCCTCCAAAAATCGACCCAAAGACTCGTAAACTTCACCAAATTAAAAAATAAAATCATCATCCATTGTTCCTCAACACACATCTCTACAATGCAAAATATGAACTTTTTATAGATATCAAAATCCATATGTTTTTATACAAACTCCTTCAGAACTAACGCCATCTAGAGGAATCAAACCATAGTAGGAAGGCCAATAAAACGCGGTCCACTGAACATCATCAAAACAAATAGGATCTCATCCAACCAGAGAACCATTCCTAAAAGATGATAACTAGATTTGCCCTGCGCTTGCTCATGGGAACCCTTTAAGTGGGTCAGCGGTCTTGCCGGATCTGGCATCAGTCCATGCCTTTGCTATCGTTCTTTTCATTTCATCATCTCCTTCGTCGTACATATTCTGCAGTTTCCATGTCAGCCATAATAAATCAGCAATCGCAGAGATCAGTGTGTTCAGCCTAAATACAGATGCAGTTTTATGCTTATCCTAATTGTATATAACATTGTCAGAGGCGTGTGTACCTATCTCACACAGAGCAGAACAGATACCCATATACTGTCATGAGTTGAAAATCAATTCAAAAGTTTGGATTTGAATTTGTTCAAAACACCAACGGAGAGCAGCGATAAGATCAAGAATCAGTTCGTTAGGCTGGCTTGATGTAACAATTCAGATTCATGGACTCCTTTTCAGCCCAATTGTCGAGATGGGGGTTTCTTATCCTCCATAGATATATGTCAGCCGTGGTACTACTTTTTTATTTCGAAGTGTTCATGCCGACAAAGTCCGTATCTCAAACTAATCTAAGAACCAATCTCAACCATATGACCCAACACTTAAAAATCTAGAAACATGCACCTGATTAATTCACAGGGCAGTCAATAATATGACCCACCACTAAGTTGTCAAGAAACTCGTACTCCTAAGTAGATGACAAGCATAGGATTTTAACCTAACTTTATCTACTTCCAGCTCATCATTATCACTTGAAAGAGCACATCATATCATCATCATTATCCACTTTTTATTCTCACCATAACCAATAGTAGCTAACAACCAAAGCAGATAAACTACGACTATGTGGCAAAAATATGGAAGAAAATTTTATGGCCACCAACGCCCAACAAAACAAAGAATAGGAAAGAAAGAGAAACATTCCTCCCTTCCAAACATGGTCTGCATAGGCTAAGAAGATGTTACCTTCATTAAATCCATGATTCCTGCCATTGGGTCGCGTTCCTTATCAAGACCTGGCTTGAGCTGTAAGATGTAAATAACAACTAAGTTAGTTGAATAAATACCTCTAAGATATAACTAAATCACCAATTACTCTCTTAAATCACTTACTTTGTCCTCCTTCAAATGCAAGTCTAACCAGTTCCCCTTTGAAGCTTTGTACAACGTGATCACAGCCCGTGTTGGTTTCACTAGCAACTTGCACTTCTCAGGAACAATTTCCTTGTTCAGTTTAGGAATTGCAAACCGGTAATTCTTCCCCTTGACATCATGGAACTTGATGTCGATCGATAGTTTCTTGTAGTCAGCCTCAACTTTTTCTTGCTCTATTCCTTCAAGCGACACATATATCTACATGACAATGATAATGACATCCATCAGGATGACGCTTAAAATCTTAACATGCTCTAATTTTCGCCAATGGGATCTAGCTGTGCCATGATGTGGAGGCTTAAAGTTTGTTACCTTCACTCTGTCATTGTCCTGATCCCAGCTGAATCCAGGTAGTGGAGTGTAAACAATGCCTGAATTGATGGACACCTTAGCAGTTGAAATTGAAGCAGGAGTGGAAGCGTGAGTTTGTGGGACAGTCTCTTTTGACAACTGAGTGAACATAGCAACATAATTCTCGTAAGACAGGAAAATGCTGAAGCCTAATACAGTAGTAGCATAAATCGATTGAAGCGATGTATCAATAATTGAGGTAATAGATTCGTATATCTCAAAGCGACGGAAGATAACCCCTAACGAAATATCAAATTCAGTCCGTAAACTAGGTTATACAGCATGACAAACCATTAGATAACGATAATTTTAAAATTTCTTCAAAAAAACGTATCAATAAGATCATTAAAAATGGCACAAACTAATCCAAATCAATAAGAGAAAACAGAGAGGAACCTTCTCTAAGTTGCTAATCTCAGAGGAAATGAGAGAGAGGACTCGAGGCCTCTTGGCAATGCTGTGGAGGTGGCGAAGCTCCTCCAAATCAAGAGACAAGTCTTCCGCCATGATCAGAATCTTGTTCGAGGTGGAAATGAAGCTGTGAGAGCGTGAATTTTAGCGAAGAAGAAGAAGATGAAGGAAGTGCAAAAGGTTTAATCGTGCTGTGTGCTATTTGGAACGGAAATTGCTAGAACCAACCAGGGTTTTGGATTCGCCTCGAAGGTTCTAGATTCTACTCTTTACACCCACGTATTCAATTTTTTTTTATAATAAACTTTTAATTGGATTAAATTAAAAATAAGTATTTATTTTGAATAATAGTTTTATAAAAAAAAATATTATTTGTCCATAAATAAAACTCTACTTAAAGGGATATAATTACCAGGTAAGAATTTAAATGATTTAAATTGATATTTGTGAATTTTTAAAATAATTTCACTGCTTAATATAAAAACTAGTATAAAAAAAAAAAAAAAACAAGAAAATCAATATTTATTTTAGTTTTTTTAAAAATATTAAATATTATTGGATTGGTAAAGAAAGTTGTGGATCAGTTGAAGCCCAAGCCCAACAAACTTGAGGCCTAAGTCGGGCCGGCCCAACTTATACTAACTAAGCCCATTACCCCATTCAAGTGTACATTTTGATTTTAATTATTTATTTGACCTTAATTTACTATATGAACTTTTTTTTTATATATATATATATATAATTTATACTCAAATACCATTGATCCATTCGAAAGTTATGGTTGTTACTGCTCGATTCAATATTTTTTTAAGAAGAATCGAGTAGTAACAGGCCTAGACTTTCAAAAAAATCAAAGTAGGAACGTAAGCTAGGGTTGTTCATTATTCCACATGAACGAGTTGATGCCTTCTTTCATATTTTGTGGTGCTTTTAGATGCTCGGTTTCGTCTGAACTTAGTGGGTAAGAATATTGTCACCATTAATAACCTAGAATCAAAGAAAAAATCTTTCAAATCAATCAGATTTACAAATTTCATCAATTCTGTCTCGAGATTCCTAGCAAAATTAAAGTTGGAGTCGAAAGTATTTAGAATTCCACCCGAAATCCCATGTCCGTATGGCCTACCCTACGTGGAAAAACTTCACTTTTCATGACAGCCATTGTGGAAATGGTCAAAATACATGTATGGGAACGTAAGGCTAATGCATTTGATTTGTTTGTGTCATTTCAATGTGTCTTATAAAAAGAACCCTTTTTTTAGTAAAAGTACTATAGGGGAAAAGTAATTTGGCTCTATGCTCTTATACGAAAAAATAGTGCACTAAGAAAAGTTCTCTCACAAACGGTGCTTTTTAACCTCTTTACAAGATCGCTTTTGTATACCTTCTAGACGTTGATTCCGAATAGGAAGTGTTTTTGGATCATATGGAGATAATCGTCCAAAGGGCTCTAGGCTCGAGCGCATGTGACCCATCACATTTGTACTTCTGTAAAAGGAAAAGGGTAACAACGTCCCGAGTCGACTGACAAGTCATCACATCTCCATCTAGTGTCCTCTCGTTAATACTGCAGAGTCCCACTATGAGCTCCAAGGTAGTGTAAAAAATGGTTAATATAAATAAGATAACACCCCACCTTGAAGTGTATACAATCCTATTATGCTAAAGGTCTCGATTATTCTTGTCCAAAGAGTGTTGTCTGGAGCTGCATGTTCATGTCATGTCAAACTCTTTTACTTGCTTTCATGTTGTATTACTTCGTCATTATTATTATTTTTTTTTTTGTGTGTGACCGTCAAGGAAGTCATGTTTACTCCCACTAAATCTGAATTACCTCAAAATATACTATAATGGGACTAAGTAATCAAACTCTTCTGACCAAGTATTGTAATCTCTTATGCCTACATGTTTTCAATGCATTTGACTTTTACAATGCTTTCTTTCACCTTGTTTTCAACGATTTTCCACATCCATGTTTTATAAAACATTTTCTCTCAAAACATATCTCGAGGCTCGACCTTATGTCCGAATTGTCTACAAAATACAATTCTTAGCATGTTCACTAGGTTAGAACAAATGTCGCACAATCACTATCCCGTAATCGAAAAAAGTGATTTTGACACTCGGCTTTACGTTATCATAATGTATTGGGCATAGCACCACACGTGTATGCAAGAAAAAGAAAACCCTTTTACTTAATTAGATGATTGATATATAAGTTGATATAGGTGAGGTGTTCCATAAAACTTGTGGAAGGGCACATGTGCACCATGTTGGTTGATATCACATGCATAGCCCAATCCTCATCACCACCCTCAATGGCTGACCTTAGACTGTCTGCCCTTTAATCCCTGACCCTAAATCCATCTAAAACAAAAGGAGAGAGCTTTAAAAGGAAGCTCCTTTCCAATAATAGACCACTTTGGCCTACCATTATCACTTAAAACATGATTAAAAATACGCTTCACAACAATATGCAATGTCCCTTCACTTTTTCACGCTTTTGTTATACATCTATTCTAATCTAAATCTCTATAAATAAAAAAAATTTAACAATGGGTCGGGTGAAAGATCGAGATTTTATAGGAGAAATAGAAAATTTTCAAACCTATGAATTAAGTCGAAAAGTACTCGATTTAGAAAAGGTGAGTTACAAAATTCTTGGACCTATAGATTAGGTCAGAAAAGGCGAGTGTGTGGCATGAGATTACGGAGATAATAGTCCTATAAAATGAATGTCTTAGGTTCGGTGTATAAAAAATGACTTGAATCTTATTGATATTAGACCTTTTTACGTAGACCCTGAAACTAAAACGGTCAAAAAGTCCCTCTGAATTTTAAAAGAGAGAACTAATTTGGAGATACATCGGAAAATGATCGTTCATGTTAAAACAGAGTTTGTGTTCTTTTCATATAACCAAAGATTCTTTTATCCAAAGATTCATATTTATAATATATTCATTATTCTCCCATAAAAAAAATAAAACTTTGATTTTCTCGTTAAAAGAATTTTTTTTTTCATTTTTTGTACAATAAAAATCGTTATACTAATTTTAATAATAAAAATTAACGTTTAAGCTGAAATAAGATAATCAAATAATTAAATCTTGTTTTTATTTTTCTAATATAAAAAAAATAACATCATTTTTGTGGTCAAAAGTAATACTTCAAATCTAAGATATTCTTAAAGTTTAAAAAAATATTTGATAATTATAAAGCACTTAGGGTTAAAGTTGAGTGACAAAACTTATATTAGTATTATATAACTTTAGGTATTAAATATTAGTCTACTAAAAAAAAATATTAATATTCTTTATGGCCCACATTATTCCACGTGTCACGCACCATAGTGACTAAAAAGCCCTTATGTTCGGGGAAAGTAGAGAAATAGACCCGACCACGGTCAGAAATGGAAGGGTTGATTTGACTTTTCATACCCCATCAAAAACAATAATTTAAATTTAAATTTGGATAGGGTCCGTTTCTAATTCTTTAAAAAAATATAAAAGTTTGGCAATTTTTTCCATTTCAAAATTATATATAAACTTCAGAAATAACAAAAATTAATTTGTTTCTTATTTTTAGTTTTTCAAACAAATAAAAAAAAACTTTTATCTTTTTTAAATTTTAAAATATTTAATTAATTTAATATATCTTTTCCTAATCGAAAAAGAAAAGAAAAGAACCAGACAAACAATTTCTAGGACAATGAAACATAATCTCATATTATCGACCGGAGACTAATTTTAAGATTTATTAAAATTACAACAACTAAATTTAAATATTTAAAAATAAAATAATTCTCAAGACCGGAAATACTATTAAACCCTAAATTTAATTATACACGAGCTTAAAATCGTCTTCTCATAAAAACTTGATACGTCAGCAAATACACAAACATCCAGTACACCAAGCTTCGATAATATCCCATGATGCCACCCTGTTCAATTCAATTTAAATTCATCCCAACAAAAAAAAAAATCAGCTTTTTATTCCAATTATTTAAATTTTCAATTTGGTATCCAATATTCTCATAAAATTAAGTACAAAATGAAAGTTTAAGAATTTATTTGACGTTTTTAAGACACGAATAAGCTCTATTTTTTTTTAAGGGTGGATTACCTTGGTAGGGGCGGAAGAGGTGAGAGATATGGAGGAAGTGCGCTTAAAAGAGGAGAGGCCAACATTGTAGGCCATGGTGCCATCAGGTTGATAAAGGCCATAGTTCCGTTCAGAAGTGGGGCCAGGTTTCAAATTCTCGTTAAACAAAGCAAAGAGGTAAATCTCGAGCCGGACGTTGGGTCGCATGGGCGTGCCTTCGTTAGCCATTTGTCTTCTAAGCAAGTTCCTATTGTAATTGGCGGCGTTTTGGATCGTGGCTCCATTTTCATTAGGGTCCCCTTTGGAAGGCCATCCAGTCTCCGAGATCCTAACTTCGATCCCCTCAAACCCCATTTTAGCCATGGCGAAATAGACTGCATCGGCTTGTGCATAGAGCATGTTGTCATAATGGAGCCTCGTGAATGGATCCACCATCCCTGGGTTTGGGTTGCATAATACGTATTCTAAAGGTATCCCATTTGGGTCATCCTTGTATGCGAAATATGGGTATGCGTTTATCCAAAATGGCGCCTTTGTTCTCGATAGAAACTCTAAAAATTGCGTCATGATTCCGGTGATTTCTGGTTTGAAGCTCCCGGCCGACGGTGGGTATGATTCTTCTAGCACTGCTAGGGAGCTCGGCGTCGAGAGCTTAATGAAGCTTAGCCCGAGTTGAGTTAATGCTGCGTGGATACTCAACATGGCTGGGACTAGTGTCTCCATTAGTGTCATGTCATTCTCTGAAAACACCTGTCATTTTTCAATTTGAGTTTAGTTCAATTGTCTATTTATTCAGTGGGTTTAAATGATGTAACGAACCTCGTTGCCGACAGCGATCTCGGTGATTTGAGTTGCGGGGACGTAGGGCTTGATGCGTGTCGTGACCCATTGGAGGGCTTGTTGGGGATTCATTAGCTCAGCTAGCATTTGGTTTTCGATTGTGACGATGAGGTCGATCTTGGAGTTGGCAAACGCTGATAAAACCTGTGGATTTGTGTCGTAGATTCTTACTTTTGTGATCCTTAAGGCTATCAACATATCTAGAACCTTGTCGGGTGGCGGTAAATTGTTGCCAATTTGACCATAGTTTATACCTAGCGAGGTAGCTCCTAATGAAAAGGAAAAAAGATGCAAAATTTCTCAACATTCAAGCAATTAAAATCATGGGTAATCTAAGAAAGCATGAACTCATGAATACCTGCAATAGAGAGAAGAAAGAGAAGAGCGAGATGGAGGAGCATCGTACGTCCTGCTCACAATTTCGAAAAGAATGGATCGAACCAACCAAAGGGTTGTAGGATTGCGATGAGCTAGAGGTGCGGTCGGGCGGCGTAAGCCCGGAAACACAGAGAAAGGAGTAGGGAAAGAGCAATTAAAGAGAGGGCCGCAATTCCTTTCTTTTCTTGTTTCTGTTTTTTTGGATATGGATGTGGATTTGGATTTGGTGTGGCTTGTGAATTTGAGGTTATTTGGTATATATATTGTCGTACGAGAATGGGAATTTGGAGTGTAGTTGTCTTTAAAGCCACGCCAAAGCATAGGCCATTCTAATATTAATGTCCATTGTCAACTTTCTTCGCAAAAAAGCAAATTTCAAAAGGGAAATCCCATTGGGTGGTTAAATTATATACCAGGGGGAAAGGAACAAACCAATATTTTATTTCTTTATTATCACATTTTTTTTAATTAAAATATATATCATCGACCAACAACGTCAGATAACTAGAGTTTGAATCATGCCATGTTCGTTAAATAGCAAGTAACTCTTATTTTTCCGAACGGTTTAAGTGGGACGACATCCAACGAAATCCCTTTTTTCTTAACCCCGGCTCGAGTTCGGGGTCGTGGGTAAAAAAGGAAAAAGGCAAAAGTGAGATAAAAACAAAAGAGCTTTTGTCACACATACATGTATATAACGAGTGAGTGAAGGGGGGAGTTTTTGGTACAAGAAAAGGAGCGTCTAATTTGGTAAGAAAAAACACCCCTAAAAAGTAAACATGGCATGTGGTTTTAGCCATTTTGGATAAAGGGGGAGTCTCGATAAATTGGGTAGGACGTATCTATGGATCTATCACTTCATTGTGATTCATCGGGAATCTTTTTTCAAGAACTTTGTAGAAATCCATTTTGAGAAAAAAAAAAAGATACATAAAAGTGGATAATGACCCACTTTTTTAAAGACATGAATTACAAACCGCTACGTATTAATATGGGATGTATAAAAAGAACTCGATAAATTTCTTGTTAAACAACCCAGAGTTAGATAAACTATTATGAAATACAGGAAGACTTGGATCTAACGGTCCTCTATATTAGCACAGCTTTGAAACGCTCCCGTCCTCGACGAACTCCTCTGTTATTATCTGAAAAAAAAAATATAAATTAACAAGAATGAGTTTATAATATACTTAATAAGTAGTCTACTTACGAACTCTAAATCGAATCCAACTCTTAGCTAATACCACATGTCTTGGTTCCAAATTCTAAGGAACTAACCCTAAGCCTTCAAGCTTACACAAGCTTCTAGCTTTGAATACTCTAACCCAAGATCCTTCATATTATGACCCTATCTAGCCACTGAGTGGTTCATATAGGTTGACACCGTATGTGCTCGTAGTCGGACCGATCGAGTCTCTAAGTTGGGTGTGACATCTAATTACAAGGTTTATTGTGCATATGCTCCCGAAGTATGATATGGGGCGTTAAGTTGAACTGATTATTTTTCTTTTTATTTTAAAAAATTAATCTTTGTTATCCGTAAGGGTTTTGTTTTTTTAATTAATTAATTTATTTCTTAATTTTTTAAAAAATTATATATATTTGCCTTCCATTTTCAAAGAAGTTCATTGCTAAGTAAAGAATAACATGTTTTCTTCGTGTCAAATTGATTGATTCAAGATATATATCTATTTTATACACACGTGCGTATTTTATATATCTTTTTAATGAATATAATTATACAGCAATTATTAAAATCTCAATAATAACAATAATTTAATTTAATTTAATGCATAAAAAAAAGTTATGTACAAGCCACCTTTGAAAATTATAATTTAATTTCCTTTTGTATTTTTAAGATTTATTATTAATAATTCTCGATGATTAATAGAATTTGACACTAATATGGAATTAATTATTAATAATCTATCATATTATAAAATTATTTTTTTACGATTTTTGTTTGAATGAAGACAAACATACTAAAAAGTCTCGTGTCGTAGAAGAATGTCACAAACAACAAGTACCAAATATGAATTCTAAAATTTGGTCGGGATTTGAGGTAAGGGGCGTTACAAAGAGTGGAGACTAAGAATCGTTATCGGCATATCCAATTCTAATAGTCTTATATCGAGAGTTTCAATAAATAGGAAGTATTCGAATATCACATACCTATTGTTTATTTATCGATAGTTTCACTTGTGGAGAATATTTTAAAAGTTAGGTAAAATTGAAAAACTAAATAAATATATATATATATTTCTATTTTGGAAGCTGAAGTAAAATGAAAAGATTATTAACAAATTTGGTTAATTTTAGAAAAAGAAAAAAATAATCATGGTAGGACTTTTGTTTCTATTTGTTTCATTATAAATGGATAATTTATTAATTTTAAGCAAATTTAAGTTAATTTAATAAACTAATATTGGAGAAAAGAGATTTATATTTTAGTTAATTTAATTTAAAAATGGAGTTTTGTAATAAAGAAATTAATACTTTAGATTTAAAAATAATTATATTTTTATTATTATTAAACCGCACTTCGATTAATTTTAGAAATAGATATTAAATATTAAATAAGTAAAATAATAATTAAAAAAAAAAAAAAACCTAATAAAAAGAAAAGAAAAAGAAAAAGGGATAGAAGGTAGGAGGGGAATTCTCTGTCTCGGCGTCTTCAGAGAAATCAATCTTCAATTTTTTGTGCACAAAATTTCCTCTTTTCTGCTTCACTGGACAATGCCCTCCTCTTGATCACTTTCATGTCTCTCCCCACCAAACGCTCTGCTAGCGCCACCGCCAACACCGCCGCCAGCTCCGTCGTCTCTTCTCTACCAACTTCCAACGCCTCCATCTCATCCCCTCCTATGAAGAAAACCAAATCCCAAGCTGTTCCGACCTCACTTGACCCTAACAAAAACGGCCTCCACCACCATGACCGCCCTTGTTCCAACATTACTTCATCGGCCGCCGCTGATGACGCTGATTTCGACCCTTCCTCTATGGCCCTAGATGAAGATCTCAAGCCTGACGATTCCCCTCTCATTGGCGCTAGTCGCGCCGTCGCAACCAATTTGTCGCGGAAGAAAGCCACTCTCCCTCAGCCTGCCAAGAAACTCGTTATTAAGCTTGTTAAAGGTATGTTCTTTCGATCTCGTTCTGCGTTTCTTTTCGAAGGGGTTTAGGCGAATTCATTTTGGGTGTTTTTGGTCATTTTGTGGTTAGGTTTTGTTTTCCCGTGATCGATTCTATTTGTTCTTGATGACTGCTTTGTGCATTTTGGAGGTTTGGCTTTTCCAGTTGGGGGTTTTCGTGTTGATTGGTGTTTTCTTGTTCTTGTTTTGAAATTACTGGGAATTATGCTGTAAGTGAACATTGGCACTCGGGTTTATTTCGATTTCTTATGGTTTTTGGCCATTCTTACGAGATTTCTTTGAATGTAGACATGTTTTCTGCTGATTTTCTTTCTGATCGTTGAGTTGTACAGTGGCATTTAAATTTTCACGTGGGTCCTATGGAAATCCAAGGTAGAACTATTGAGTAATGATGTACAACTTTCTGATGCGTACGTCATTTCATTACCTCTTCCAGGATTAGGAATTACCATTTACTGTACTGGGAGATTAAAAGGAGGAGGCGTGTAAAATTGGGAAAGTTCATTTCCTTATGTTTGGATAAAATCTATAGTCAGATATATACACTCTTATACCAATGCCTTAATTTATAGTTAATGGCAATCGAAAATTTTTAGTCAACTGCCAAAATTAGCTATGCTGAAGCAAATGTACTTTCAACTTTGTATTATTACAGTGAGGCCTCATCTATGCCCCGTGTCAGCTTTGTTCTTGTTTACTGCCTTGCCTTTTCTGGTGTAGATAATGTCAATGGTTGTGAAGATGTGAATCATAGCCTTGGTTGAACTGATATCCCTTGTTGAAAATGGTTTACGATTTCTTATCTCTTATTTTCCATTTTTCTCTATGAAGCAAAACCGACACTTCCTGCTAATTTTGAGGAGGATACATGGGCAAAGTTGAAATCAGCCATATGTGCCATATTCTTGAAGCAACCCAATTCTTGTGACCTGGAGAAACTTTATCAGGTAATATTTATGATTCTTGTTTTTTTCTCTCCACTTATTTGATAAAAAAGGACATAGTTTCTGATCCTCCCCCCCATATCTGAGATTTCTCAACCAATTGCTGTATTATATGCAGGCTGTTAACGATCTTTGCTTGCACAAAATGGGTGGAAATCTTTATCGGCGGATTGAAAAGGAGTGTGAAGTGCACATATCTGCAGCATTACAGTCTTTGGTTGGGCAAAGCCCAGATTTGGTGGTTTTCTTGGCTTATGTTGAGAAATGCTGGCAAGATTTTTGTGACCAGATGTTGATGATTCGTGGCATTGCTCTGTATCTGGACAGGACGTATGTCAAACAAACACCAAGTGTGTGCTCATTATGGGACATGGGCTTGCAACTTTTCAGAAAACATTTATCTTTATCTTCAGAAGTTGAGCACAAAACTGTTACGGGTCTATTAAGAATGATTGAGAAAGAAAGGTCAATCTCTATTCTTAATGATGCAATAATTTTATTTAAGTCTAATCAATGTTTTAAAAGGCTAAAGGCGGTCTTGAGGTGGTAGGAGGTGTAAGCCTTAAATTAAACTAAAACATTTAACAAGTCCTATTTTAGTATGACCAAGTATTGCTAAACATAATAGTCAAAAAAATAAAACTACCCGTCAGTTGCCATTGTAAAAGGATATCTTTAACCGGTCATATTGTCACAACTCGAACCTTTATATTTTTAAGAATAAGACAAATTAATAGTATTCTTCTAATCATTACATGAGGCATAGAGACTTTAAGCCTTGTGGTTTGAAGGAGGCGTAAGTCTCAAGGATAAAAGTTAGAGCCTTGCCTCGAGGCGAGCCTCAAGACGTTAGCCTCAAATAGCCTTTTAAAACATTGAGTATAATGGATGTTGCTTATGCACATAGTATTGCATGTTTTTTTATTTTTTTGGAAATGAATTTAGCATTGTGACTCATGCACCTTTTGAGTTATTAAAATTAGTAGTTGAGCTATTTGTTGATGAAAAAGCTTGCTTACTTGCAACAAGTTGTTAGTAGTCTTGGTTTATTTGGATGATATAAGCTATTGACAAAAAATGGCCTCAGCAGATCCTGATATAGGTTTCTGCGACTTAGAATGAGTTATCAACAAGCAGTTATGATACTCTTTTCTTTCAAAGATCTTTGTGTCCATTATATAGAAATTTTTAATAGGAAACTTTTTCGTTGTTTTAGCAAAGAAAGAATACAAAGTGATATACTGCCACTGAGAATTTAGAAAAGGACACCACGATTCAAGTTAGTTATAGAGATTAGTACAAAAGGAAAATGAAACAGGAAATTTGGTTAGGTCAATGATTACCTCATCCATTTTTTCTTGATTGATTTGGTTGTGTTCCTTTCTAGCCATAGACCAGTCGTTGCTTTAAATCATTCAGCCTCAAAATTATTCCGTTCTTAAGAATATTCCCCACCTTGCAATTGGAGAAGTTTGTTGCCTCCATTTTCTAGCCGTACTTGTTGCAATCAATCTTGTTTCCTTTGTTGTTCACATGTCAATGTGTTCCTTCATATATTTCTCTGATCTTTTTCCTCATTAGAAAGTCACGTATGATCAGATGATGCCGTATTTAGACCACACTATTACAGCAAACCCAGTAATGAAAGGGCACTTACTCCATACACTTTGATTTGTGTCATGATGTTTCTGAGCTTCTTCATTAGTTTGGACTTTGGTCTTTTCTTGATTTGTGGGTGTAATTGAAATCAAATATTTGTGGAATTTAAATCTGAGAGAAAACTACATACTCATTTTTCTGCTTTGTTTTGAAAACTATTGGACGCTTGGAAATATTGGACATGCTGCAATAAAAGCTATTGGAACCATCAAACAAATGCCTTGTCAATCAATATCTTCGTGAAAACTTTCTTTTGCGCATTGAGTCATTCACCTTTGGCCTCTCTCTCCCATCAATTTTCAATTTATGAATCTAACACCATATGATATTTATTTAATCTTTGTAAATGCAAGATGGATCCTTAGTACATAGATTCTAATAAATAAATATGCATTGTCGTATTGTGAAATATCCTTGTATAAGATGAGTTTTGTCCAAGTCATGGAGTGATATATTATTGGTAGGGTCAAGTTTGGGTATATGATCCCTTATGGTTGAGACCCAATGTGCCCATGGGAATTTTTTGGTTCTTGGTTCTCTGAAGTTGACACATTGATTAATGGCCTATAATCCAAGTGAGACATTGCAAGTGTGCAAGTGTAGATTGCTTCATATTGGAAATTTGTAATTTGCTGTTCTCCACCATGTATAAGAATTTCAGAATTTTATAAAACCACACAAGCTGATTTTACTGATGGCTAACAATTCATTATGACATACAATATAAAAAGTTTTTTTTTCTTTCTTTATACAATTGATTTATTTGTTAGATTTTTCCATATTAAAAGAACTTATTATGTAAAATATTCGACTAACATGGATCTTGTATTGGTCTTTTAGGTTAGGTGAAGCAATTAATCGGACTCTCCTCAACCACCTTCTGAAGATGTTTACTGCACTAGGAATTTACTCGGAGAGCTTTGAAAAGCCATTCCTTGAATACACTTCTGAGTTTTATGCTGCTGAAGGCATGAAACACATGCAGCAGTCGGATGTTTCAGAATATTTAAAGCATGCAGAGGTCTGCATTGTTCTTTTCTTGTATTAGACTTGCTCATTTTCTTATCCATGTTCATAAATTGATTATATCCACAGTAAAGAAAAAGTATTAAAGAAGAAACTAAGGAGCAATGACTGGAAATCAGACCCAAGTCCATGGAAGAAGATTAGAAAAATACTCCCCTAATTGTAAAAATAAGAAGGGGCTAATCACAAATCTATTGATTTTAGAAGCTCATAAAGAGTTTATGAACTCTCATACATAAAAAGGGTTATAGAACTTCTATGCGTTATGCCCCAAAATTAACTCATCTTCCACTCTCTTCCTCTTCTCAAACCTGATAAAATAAATCCTGTTCACTCTTTTCATTATTTCTTAGAAAATGATGCAAGGAAGGACTTGATAGACAATGATAGTGAGGAGGAATTTTTCCACTGTAAGCCAGACAATCCAGCATAATTTGAAGGCCTTGCTCAGATTGTCCCAAAAAGACCTTGAAAAGAGGCATTATACGGAAAAATTATGAAGGATGCGATGCATCTTTACTTGTTGCCCAGCATCCTTCTTTATGGTTAAGACACATCCAAGCGTGTCTTTCTTTGAATGGTTTTACTATGCTAACCTTTCTTGAAACCACTGTCTACTGGAAAGAAACAAAACCCTGACCTTTATAATTTTCACCTTCGAAAATGAATATGACAAAGTTTGGTCTGAAAACTTGGCTGTTCTTGATGTAAAGAAGGGCTTGTGAAGGATCCCGAGGTTCTGGAAATCAGAAAACCTGGGTCTGGTATAGCGGGGCTGAAGTTTTCTAGGTTGGACATCAAAGTGGACCTTTTCTTCATTTCCTCTTATTCTCTTTCTTCTATAACCTTCCTAAACCCATGCTCCTAGTGATGAACTTCTGTAATACCAGCAGACATTCTGCATTAATAAACAGAAGAAGCGAACTGTTGGATATCACTTCATTGTAAAAGTATCGAGGGAACATGGCTTGGTAAATGTTGAAGGCTTCTTGCTGTGTGAAGTGTAAAGTTGATCTGAGTTGTAGGCTAAGCAGCAGTTCTTAGTTCTGAATATCATAGTTAATGAATGTGAACAGCTTAATAGATTGCTTGGTACAAAAAAGATTGATATTGTGTCCTTTGAATAACTGTACGACATCTTCCTTGTTTTGCTCACTAACCATCCATTTATGTTAACTGTTGTTCCAGGGAAGGTTGCAGGCAGAGCAAGATAGATGTTTGCACTATCTTGATTCAAGTACAAGAAAGCCCCTGATAGCAACCACAGAAAGGCAACTCCTTGAACGTCATATATCTGCAATTCTTGATAAGGTTCCATTGATAACTCAGATTTTATATTCTATGATAAATTCTTGTTCTTCCATATTGTTTTCTTGCACAATTCCAATGTTTATTTAAACTTACTTTTTGCTTAGGGTTTTACATTGCTGATGGATGGGAATCGTATGGGAGACCTTCTGAGGATGTACACGCTTATTTCAAGGGTCAATGCCCTTGAATCACTTAGACAAGCCCTTAGTTCATATATACGAAAAACTGGGCAAAATATTGTCATGGATGACGAGAAGGACAAAGATATGGTCTCATCACTTTTAGAATTCAAGGCTTCTCTTGATACAATATGGGAAGAAAGCTTTTCAAAGAATGAAGCTTTTAGCAATACAATAAAGGATGCATTTGAGCATCTTATTAATCTTCGTCAGGTACCTCTCTCTTCATGTTTGTTGTCTTGTTTTCTTTTTAGAATTTTCCCATTACTTATTGTAGTTAATTAGAATATGAGGTGCACATACATTCTTAAACTGCAGCCTAATTAAAATAATAACCATGTAATTGGTAATATTCTGTCTGGCGTGCTCTATTGCCAGTGTTTAAAAATGTATATCTGGTGATGTTGAGGGGCGAGACAGGACACACCATTTATTAAGAGAGAAAAAAAAAAGTTGAGAATTAATGTTTCAGCTCGTTGAGCGGAGAATAAAGGGGAAGAAGCAACACTATTTGATCAGCCAAGTGCTATAGGCATGATTGGCACGAGGATTTCAACTTACGTCTTCTTTTTTCTTCAGATATAATGTGATCAACTTTGGACTTTGATCTTATTCATAATTTGTATAAACTAGGAACCTTACTTTTATCTCTGTGTAAATTAATTCTTCTGATCTATATTACTTTCAAGACCCAGGTTCGGTTGCCTCATCTTTTCATGTCTTGTTCTTCCATAATGCTTTACATGTCTCAACATACATTCAACATTTTTTTTGTATCATTGTTTCAGTCTATGGCAGCTGCTCTATGTTCAATTATGTGATCTAACAGCATAATCTTTTCCTCCTGTAGAATCGTCCTGCTGAACTGATTGCAAAGTTTCTGGATGAAAAGCTTCGTGCTGGAAACAAGGGTACTTCTGAAGAAGAATTGGAGGGTACACTGGACAAAGTGTTGGTTCTGTTCAGGTTTATTCAGGTAGTTATCATTATTAGTGGAAAGAGTCATGGGAGATCTAATTGATCTGGAGTTATTTTTTCTTGAATTTTTATTTCATTTCGCCATAGCTTAAGCACATTTATGCTTGACATGGAGAAACAATTCTTCTGCTTCATTTTGTTCATTGTAGGGTAAGGATGTGTTTGAAGCCTTTTACAAGAAGGATCTAGCAAAGAGGCTACTTCTAGGAAAGAGTGCTTCGATCGATTCTGAGAAGTCTATGATCTCCAAAGTCAGATTAATTTTCCTTAATTCAAATTTCAATAGTGGTTATTGTGAATTATTTACTAATCATGCCGACAAGTTCTTAAATTATTCTTTAACTCGTAGTTGATTATATAATCCTAACTAGTTCTTTTTGCTTTGTCACAGCTGAAGACCGAGTGTGGTAGTCAGTTTACGAACAAACTTGAAGGAATGTTTAAGGTGCATACTTCCGGAATTTATTTTCAATCTCTCATGTTTTTGTGAATTGTGGTTAGTTATGAAGAATTGATTTCAGTTGACTTCAAATGCCATCCTTGCTCCTAGTTTTATTTTTGTAGGCTGCATCTGGGGGTTATTCAATTTTTTTTTTTCCGTTTAAAAATTGGTTTTATATGATGCTGGTTGGAGTTTGAAGGTGTACCTTATTGGTAGTTTGCTTGTTTTCATACCATTAAAACTATGAAGAGTATCTTGCACGTCTCTTCTCTTATCTCAACTGGACAGTGATGTTACCTTGCTCTTATTTTAATTTAAATTTTGATTGATTTATTTATTTTTTAAGTTGGACAAATGAAACTAAATATTTTTCTAGACAAAATTGCAAGGGAGAAGGGGTGGACAGGGCATATCTTGAACGCTCTCCAATTGGATTGTATAGAAAATGGAGAATAATTATAACGTGCCAAGATGATTAATATCATATAACTTTTCATAGTGATAAACAAAATTTCTGTTATTTATTTTGAGTGAATAGACCCAATAGTAGTCACCCTTAATCCAATTACCTTAACCTTCCTACAAAACTGCGATTGGATTCAGTTAAATCAGAAATGAGCTGATTTGGAGAGGAGAGTGCTGTTAGTAGTTGAATAGATTGAAGATGGACCACCATACCTTCATTGGTTTTTGGATGGATAGACCACCGTCGCTTCATTGTAAACTCTCACAGAACAAAGACGATGGTCTGATTTTGCTCTCTTGCCCCAAACACAGCAATTAGGGAAATAATCATTAGGATCTCCCAACTCACCCACTCAATCTAGAGTAAGAACATGAAAAATAAAAGACAATATGTAAGGAGAAATATACGTAGAGACACCAGAAAGTAAAACTCCATGGATGCTAGGATTTATTTATAGATGACTTCAAGTAGTTACCGTTAAGATAAATTCCCTTTTGAAACTCTAAATAGGAGAAGATAAAGGCCTATTTCTTAAACTAAATAGGAGAATAAATTAGATACTATCTTAGAAACTATTAAGATATGAGGCTCCACAAACATACTATCCAATGGTTGTGGGTTGTACCACCAGGGACCTACCTCGCCCTTCTCTTAGACTCGACATGGGACTTGCCACACAAACCATGATAAACTAGCATCACATATTCTTGCTTAAGCTAAACGTGGCCATCTTGGCCTTAACACTCGTATTCTTTGAGTTGCACAGATTAACCCCAATATTTCCCCGTCGTGGTTACATCCCTTATTGAAGCAAAGCCTAGAAACTTGTAACATAGTCCTTTCACTTGTTGGCACTATACTTCAGCCAACTCTTTATTTATTCACCTTTCATATGGCAATTGTTGCTCCCTGGTCTTGTTGTAGCTTCATTCTTCGTGTCGCTCATGTCCAGCCTTATGCTCTCATCTTGAGCGAATGCTAGTGTCGATAATTCTTGTTTATCTATCCACCTTAGGCACGAGGTGATGCTCAAGAAATACACGTGTACTCACTTTTTGGAGCACTTCTATGAATGTTGCTTGCCTCTCTTATGTTCACTCCTCTTAGAGCACTTCCACGCGATGGCTTAAGGAATACACGTGTACTCACTTCTTGGAGCACTTTGATGGGCGTCGGTTGCCTCTCTCGTGCTCACTCCTCTCAGAGCCTCCACTGTGCCAGCCTCCTTCACCAATCGTCTAAATCAGAATCCTCCTTGACTCAGTGCGTAAGGTGCCATGTTTCTGGACAACGCCAATTGGATTAACCCTAGAGCTTATCGATTCTTGAGGTTCCACTGCATTTCTGGACAACGTCAACTAGATGAACCCTAGAACCTACTGATCCTTGAACTTCCACTGCGTTTCTGAACAACTTCTACTGGATCAACCATAGAGCCTGCTGATCCTTGAGCTTTCACTGCGCTTCTGGACAATGTCAACTGGATCAACCCTGCAACCTGCTGATCCTTGAACTTCCATTACGTTTCTGGACAGCGTAAACTGGATCAACGCTAGAGCTTGTTGAACCTTGAACTTCCACTGCGTTTCTGAATAGTGTCAATTGGATCAACCTTGGAGCCTATCAATCCTTGAGCTTTCATTGCAGATCAATGCTAGAGCTTATCGATCCTTGAGCTTCTACTACATTTCTGGACAACATCAACTGGATCAACGCTAGAGCCTACCGATCCTTGATCTTCCATTGTGTTTATGAACATAATCAATTGGATCAACCCTAGAGCCTCCCGATCCATGTGCTTTTATTGCTTCGTAGTCATGGAATCCAACCTCACCCCAGACAAGGGTTCGTGAAGATCTTTCTGGTATAGATAATTTTCAATATGCATCTTTCCAAATTTGATTCAACTTGTTGATCCATCAAGCTTCTCTTCAGCAGTTGCCATACGAGAATGAACCTTCTCTTTCTTTATTTCCCACAAAAGCGAAAAATACTGATCCACTCTTTCTCCAAATTTTTTGGTCAAAAAATTTCATCTATTAAACTAAGCTAGAATTGAGCTTATTTGAAAATCGATGGGGTCCTTCGTCTGCAGTGATAGCTGCCCTTGATCTGCCCTCATATCCGTCGCCATCAACTTCTCTTTGATTATTGTATGCACTTCATAACTGCCCATTTTTTCTACTATATGCTTTGTCATCTTTGTTAGCATCTCCTCGCCGCTATCCTCCTCCACCACCTTAATTTCCTCATCTGGGTCGTCTTCATTGTCAGCTCGTGCGGGATTCTAGCAATTGGGTCGTCACCATTCACGACTTCAGGCAAGATTTCAGCGTTCGAGTCAACTCCGTTCGTCAACGACGGTGTGTCAGGTTTTTCGTGACTAGGGCAGTTGACATATTCTACTAGAGACCTCTTCTTTTTCTTTTCTCATCTTCACAGATCGTGGTGAATTCTTCCTAGCTTTGATACTATTTGTTAGGATCGTACAACTCACTCACTCGATCTAGATGAAGACATGAAAAACAAAAAAGAGAAGATGCAAGTACAGATATACATAAAGGCACTGAGATGTAAAACTCCAGGGTGGCTAGGATTTATCTATTGATGACTTCAAGTAGTTACAGATAAGATAGCCCTTTTAAAAACTAAATCGGATTCTATCTTATAAACTAAATAGGAGAATGGATAAGATTCTATCTTAGAAACTACTAAGGTATTAGGTTCCACAGCCTATCATAATAGTTGTGTTCCTCATCTGGATGTGATGGGAATTGATTTTTCCATTATCAAAATGGAACCTAATAATAAACTTCACCTTCTTATGCATTTTAAGCTTCAATAGTGTTTTAAGGTCTACAAATCAGATAACCTTTAGTATTAAGGTGGTAGAATATGGATTTACGAGAAAGTCTGTGAGCTTGTGTGCATATCCTGAGGCCAGGGGAAAGGGTAGAACAACAATGTTGATTTAGTTTTGCTGTTATACGGAGCTAATGTTCAGAGTAAGGTCCTTTTGATGAACTGAAAAACTCATCATTCCTCATTTTCTTCCCTCTCTCCTCTCCCTCGCTCTATTTTTTTTTTCAATTTTTCCTTCACACATGTCTACTAACTACTATACTTGTCTTCCGTCTGAATTTCACAAATTAGTTGTGTAGTTAATGCTGTATTTGAATTACTTCTCAGACTATCTCAAATTTATTTTATGGTGTATTGTATTAGGACATTGAGTTGTCTAAAGAGATCAACGAATCTTTCAAGCAATCATCCCAAGCGAGGACAAAGCTTCCCATGGGAATTGAGATGAGTGTTCATGTCTTGACTACTGGGTAAGTTGTAATTAATGTGATTATCTACTGATTAACTCTCATTGATTGCTTTGGTTTTGACAGAAATGTTAACAATCTATTGGTTGTCTGTAGGTACTGGCCAACTTATCCTCCCATGGATGTTAGGCTTCCCCATGAGTTGAATGTCTACCAGGTTGAAAGCAAGATAATAGTATGCATCTTAATTTACATGTAACTCGGAGTAGTCCTTTGATTCCTTTGCTTTGTTTTATAGGACATTTTCAAGGAGTTTTATTTGAGCAAGTACAGTGGGAGACGCCTAATGTGGCATAATTCATTAGGCCACTGTGTGTTGAAAGCCGAGTTCCCAAAAGGTAAAAAGGAGTTGGCAGTTTCCCTATTTCAGGTGAGTTAATTCGTAGGCATTATAGCTGTTTTAAGGGATTCTTTGGGGCATTGTCTTTTATCCTCTTGTCTATCTCTTGAATGAAATGGGGTTGGAAAGCATTTTATTTTATTACCATATGGAGAGATTTAATCTGCGCATTGTGATCCAGACCGTGGTCTTAATGCTTTTCAACGATGCTGAAAAACTAAGCCTGCAAGATATTAGAGAATCTACTGGAATTGAGGATAAAGAACTCAGAAGAACTTTACAGTCACTTGCCTGTGGAAAAGTTCGAGTACTACAAAAGGTGGATAGCACCTTCATTTGATGTCTTTATTTGTTGAAGATATAAAATTATTTTAATACTCTCAAGAGTTCTGAATCTGAGTTCTCTCTCCCCCCATCTTATACTTAGATGCCAAAAGGCAGAGATGTTGAGGACAATGATTCATTTATGTTCAATGAAGGATTTACTGCTCCACTCTACCGTCTTAAGGTATGCCAATTTTCATTTTATCTACCTGGAACGATCGTGTTACTTCAACCCGCCTGCTGTAGCTGAAAATTCATTGTATTGTTGTGGGCGATGCAGGTAAATGCAATTCAGATGAAGGAAACGGTAGAAGAGAATACCAGCACTACTGAAAGAGTCTTTCAGGACCGTCAATATCAGGTTAGCCATTATTCTCTTTAATTTTCCCCCTTTCTTTACAGGGAGACTGTCAGTTCATCATATAATTTGAACTCAAATATAAACTAACTGGATCATACAGTTAGATATAGTTGCTTGTTCAGTGGTGTAATGTAAGTGAAGAATAGGCTGGAAAGGCTTGTTATTATTTCTGACCAAACAGCAGAATGAACAGTAGATTACCAAATTCATGGACCCTTAAACTTGTTTTGCGTGGTACCTGCAGGTCGATGCTGCTATTGTTCGAATAATGAAAACCCGAAAAGTGCTAAGTCACACCCTTCTGATAACTGAACTCTTCCAACAGGTAAAAGGCATTTTTTTTCTTTAATTTCCATGCATTCATCTTCTCGTGTTGAATCGGTATAATAGTATACTGTTCTTATCTTTTCGTTTCCCATGCATTCTTTTACTCCACAGTCAAATTTGTTGTAATATTACCTATTATATTTACCCTGATACGAAAGCAGGCTTTTCTGCCTACAAATGAAAGTAAAATTTGATTCTGGGTAAAATTTGAATGGAGCATATGCAAGAAAGTGACTAGTTGTAATATATTTGACTGTTGACGATGTTGAAGTGGATTATTGTGGTGTGTTGATGAACAGTTAAAGTTTCCAATAAAGCCAGCTGATTTGAAGAAGCGGATTGAAAGTCTTATCGATAGAGAGTACCTAGAACGTGACAAGAACAACCCTCAGATATACAATTACCTTGCCTAAAACAGTCTTTTCTCCTCGCTAACAACACGAAAATTTCGGCCATTGGAAGGAGGGGAGGAGGGATCGATCCCTTTGTCAGATTAATGTACAGAAAGAATTTTAGTTCGATATTTTTGGCTGCGTTGGACGTTGATTGTAAAGCATAATTTTGTATCTCTTTCAGTGTCTGTCGTCTCTGGTAAAAGTTCTGTACCTGATGAAATCATCTTCTCAAGCTTACAACACAAAAAGTTATATTAAAGCAAAGATCCCAATTTTAGTTTCATCAAAATTCTTTGGGAAGAAGAGTCTATGCCTTGATTTGAACTCATTGGATGAGAGTTTCAATTTTGTGTTTAGTAAGGGTGCAACCAAACTGCCCAAGCTTCTCGAAGCTTTCGGGGTTCGGTTCAGGCAGTAGTTACCTATGGTTTGATTGCTGGAAAACTAAGGTGAATTGGTCGGGCTCGGTTTCGTACATACCTAACTGTCATTGTTTCCTCTTTGTATATTGCATCTTCTCGGTTTAACGTTAGGTAATATGTGATACATTATTTTGATACTTTGATATTACCCTTTCATCTCAATATATCAAAACAGGCATATATTTCAAATATATTATATTGGTATATAAGTTATATGTTTTATTTAGCGCCCCTTAATTCATATCATACATACGATACTTTTTCGAGTGTTAATAAACTAAGAACAATCTTTTGATCTATTTGTTAACAACGAATTTAAATTATCGTTTTGAGAGTCCTCCTTCCAACATTTTAATGTCTTATTTTTCTTATTGCTCAAGGATTGCCTATAATTACAGACACAAACAAAGCTAAACAAAACTTTTCGACGTCATATTATTCTAAATTAAAGCTAGGTGGCCCTTTTCATGAGACATTAATTCAGCTGATTTAGTTTCAAGTCTCATTTGTGTGTTAAATCTTTGAATAAACTCTTCCACCCTTCTGTTCAGTTCTTCATCTGTCATCTTTGAATACTCATTTTCTTCTAATTCCTTCTCTTCATACTTGCCACTTTCTGATCTCTTCGCCATCTTTTTCTTGCTCTCCTTTGACACACTTCTTTTGGGTTTCTCCGACTTGCTCCGCCGGTAAGTTCTCACCGGAGTCGTCTTCAACGGCGGCAGAGAATCGCATCGTTCTGGAACAAAATTTTGCAAATTCCCATCTGGGTATTCTCTCTTTTCATCAAATACTACAAATGAAGAAGTTTGATGTTGAAAATGAGTCATCTTTGGGTTGGGAGGTGAGTAATGTTCATAAAGATGGGATCTTTTGTATTGGGATAGTGAGAAATAGGCATAATCAGCAGCAATGATGAAGATGAGGGCATTGGAAATGAAGAACCAGAACATTGTGCTGTTGAAGAGAGATGAAAAAGAGAGGTTTTTGAAGATGATGCAAAAGGAGAGAAGCAATAATAGGGAGGAGAAGAAGGCTAATATGTAATCATTTGTATATTTATTACAAGTGTTTGGTTTGGGTTTGGGTTTGTAGGGCATAAATGGATTATCAACTGATACAAGATTTGAATGAGATGACATTTGGATTGCAGAAGAAAAAGAAGAAAAACAATGGAGTTTTTGAGTTGAGAGATTGAATGGTTGGGGTTTGAGAGACAAAGATTTCAAGAGGGTTTTTCCTTTTATAGCCACTTGGATGTGAGTTTCAAAGGATTATGCATGATTACTTCTTGTCTAGGGATGTTGTGAGATATGTGGCTAATTATTGAATTACCTCAAATTACTATTTTACCCTTTTTTTTTTTTTTATATTTTATTCCCGTGCATATCTAGTCGTTCATAGTTTTAAAATTATTCGAGGAAGTTAGCTATGTGACACCAAACAAAAGATGATACATGAATGAACAGATCTTGAAGATACAAAATATGTACTTTCCTTTTTAGTGGCTCAATCACGTAAACTCCAAAGTTCAACATGTTTTGGTTAGTATCCATGTGAGTGAAATCAAAACATGTTAAAAGAACTAATGTTGGTCTATGAAGATCATTTTCACTCTTAGAAGTGAGATGTAAATGTGATAATATTACAGGAGAATGTCGAAGTCATTAGATGCTGAATTTTATATAATAAAAAAATATTGTAATTATTGAAATAAATAGATTTTATACGTATAACGAGCATTATAATTATAATGAAGCGTTATTATTAAATCTTTTAAAAATGAGTTTTATAGAAGGGTAAGAGATGTCAACTTGTGATATTTTATTATTTACTCTCACTAATGTTTATCAATATTAATATATATAAAGGATGAGTAATTTTATTTTTTATGGAAACTCAAGAAATAATGCCAACTCTATCACAAAATGACAAGCAAATGGGAATAGTCTTAAATTATGCTTTTGGTTGTATATTAATTTATTTATTATATTTTTAAATATATTCGAATTTCTAATTTTAAGATCGTATAAGTAATTAATGGGAAGTGCGAAAAAACATAAAAAAAAGAGAGTATATTTACCTTTGTCGTTTTTAAATATTGTCATGAAAAATAAGTTTATAATATAAAATATTATTTAATTTCTTGACTATTATCGAACTTTTTTTTTTTACGATATTTTGTGTCATACCTCAAAGTATAATGATCTTATCTTTCGTATATTTTTTTCCTCTTTATGAAATTTGTTTCTTATTATTCATTTTGTTTTATTTTTTATATTCAAGATGTAAAAAATGGATAAGAAAAAATAAAAATAAATTATTATTATTATTATTATTATGATTATTGTAAAAAACACAAAAAAAGAAAAAAAAAAAGGAAATTTAAACCGTAGCAAACAAGTCAAAATTTCCAAATAATAGTTTTAATTGATAATGTATATTGTGGCTGGTGTTCTCTCTCTCTCTACCAGCTCAAGTTTTTAGGGTTATTTCAATATATTATTACTTTTCCACGTGGACGATTCAGGTTAAATGGAGCATCATGATTGGCTAATCAGTCAATTTGATGTCTGCCACGTGTTGAACATTGTGGATAAACACAACATTTGTTTTCTAAGGTAATTTTTGTGTTTGTGGAATATTTTATGTTTAATTCATCTCAATTTTTAAAATTTTCAATAATTTATTTATTTATTATTATTATTTTTTAATTTTGATGTACAACGTAAGGGGGTGGAAGCTTACGATAGGATGGAATGAGAAAAAAATTGTCACGTCTACCTTCTTCCATAGTTAGAATATCAAATTCTAAACCGACGTGGCACTACAAGATTCCTTAACCTCTCCGAGAAAAAAAAATCATTTACCCTTTGTCTAATCAACTCTTGAAGGACCGAACAAGAGAGAAATATTTGTTGGATCTCAGTTTTCTAAGAGGAAATCAAACCATGCTTCTTCGGTGTCAGTAGAAAATGAATCGAAATATTTGCATGCGTGAGAGATCCCAACTCCTTGCATTTAGTAAATCGTGTCCCACAGCTTCCACCCAAACAACTTCATTCTAGTCGAAGTCCCCGCTGTAGTATGCATCAATAAGACCACGAACCTATTAACTAAGTTCTTTCATAAATATATATTTATTTTATTTTATTTTATACAAATATTTCTATTTATAAATACTTTAGTGTCAACTTAAATTTCAAATATTATATTAAACTTGGTGAAACATTGAAATTTGAAACAGTAAAGATGGCAACTTCTGATTGGTTGATTGAGATACAAGGTTAATTTAATCATAGGTTGACTAATGAGTTAATTAAAGGTAGGATTTTTGAAGTTTACAAGTGGAACACTCCAAAATATATTTTCATCTACATTTTTTTCATGTTTTTTTAAACTATGTTCTATTTTTAGTTTGTATGGTCAAATATCTTGACCAATCGGGATTATCCAATCCAAAACATAAAAGTTGGTTGGATTTTTTTTTTTCGGTTCTAGTTGAGTTAAATTTTTGAAAAATTAAAAGTTCGGTTCACAAGTTAAGATTTTTTTGGTCCGATGATTCGACCAACTTGAAAGTAGGGTTGCAACTCAACCCTACTTTCTAAATGATTAAGAATATTTTACGTTTGTAACTAATGGTAATGATATGGTTGTGACTTGTAAATATTTGATATTTGAAGTATAGATAGCATGTAACATGCATTATTGATAGTATGTTTTTTTTTTAGATAATTATAAAAGAAATAGTAACAAACCCAACAACCCAATCTAACGCAATTCAGAAGTACAAGGTTGGATTATGAACAATATTAGGGTTACTCGAACCACTAACCCAACCAACTCAAAATTTAGGATGGATCTAAAAGATTTTTCCAATTAACCTAGCTCAACGTGTGATATGTGGAAATCAACCCAAGGAGAGTAAGATTCAGATTACCTTGTTGATCGAATATCTCAAGGCAAGATCATTGTTTGAGATTTGAATCACTCTACAAGCAAGATCGATTATGTCTAGCTTGAATGATTCTTGTTGATCAAATATCTCAAGGCAAGAACACTTAATTGAGATTCAAATCATTCCACAAGCAAGATTGATCATGTCGAGCTTGAATGATTCTACATGCAACCTAAACTACATAGAATTGCAAAAAAACTTAATTGGCTAAAGAAAAGCACAAATGCTTCTTTTACTATATTTTCCAAGTCTACTTACAAATAAAACATACATGGCTTTATATAGCCTCAAAATGAAACTACGAAAGACATTCGAAGAGTTGTAACATTCATAGTTAATGGCCATAATTAACCATTATGTAATGGTAACCTAAAGTAAATTAAAAGTCTTAAAATACAACAACTCTAAATTACTCTAAATTGTAATCCACCCAAAATTTATAAGAATCAAACTTCATTCCTCTTCAATGTGGCGTGAATGACAACATCTTCAGTGAAGTAATATTATATGATTGATGTATCTGGGTTCATATCACTGTATCCCTACATGAAAGTATACATCAAATGACATTAACTGCTCATGTCCTATTACATATAATCGTCAACCTCACGTTTTTTAAATTTGTCTGCATCTGTTACGGAGAGGTGTCCGACTTTTTATAAATAATGTTTCGTTCTGCTCTACCATCGAGATGAGATCCAACCGTTTTGTTTTAGATTTAATTTCTTACTCTGTCTCTTAGATGATATCTTTAACTATTGTTCTCTATAGGTGTGTGCTTTTTGTTCCGTATAGGAAGAGGAGGAGGAGGAGGAGGAGGCCTGCTGTGTGCTGCTGTTGCTGCTGCCTAAGCATCATTGTTCTGTCTGCTTCACACAGGTACTGAAACGAAGCCCAAGTCCCATCATTTTACACACTTCTCCATTAACCCAACAACTAATATCTATAAATGAACCTCCTTTTGCACTTATATTTCCTCTATTAGCAACTCTTTTCTCTTCCCTCCCTTTCACTTCCACTTCCACTTCCCTACACTACTGACACAGCTACCTCTTCCTTTCCCCCACAAATACCCTCTAAACCCATCTCCCCTGTTCTCCCCTCCCATGGCTTCCTTCACTCTTCTCCTCCTTGCATTTCTCCTTTCCACCAACTCCTTTGCGGCTGAGGAAATGGAAGAGGAAGAGCTTCTGGCTCTGTTTGAAGTCATGGGTTCTCTCTTAGACTACCCTGATTGGCCCCAGGCTCACCCTTTTCCATGCACAGACACGCCATGGCCTGGGGTTAAGTGTGAGATTTGTCAAGCCCCTCCTTTCTTTCATGTCACACAGATTCACATTGGCCCTGATATTCTAGACCCACCTTGCAAAATCTCTGCTAATTTATCCCACGCCTTGCTCAACCTACCTTACTTGAAGTCCCTCTCAATCTTCAGCTGTTTTACAGCTTCCCCAGCTGCTCTGTTTCCTGCTCTGTTTGAGTCATTGTCTTATTTGGAGCATTTGGCTCTTCAATCCAACCCAGCTCTTTCTGGGGTGATTCCATCGAGTTTGGGCAATGCAGGAAGTTTGAGAGTTCTGAGCCTCTCTCAGAACAGTCTAAATGGGGAGATTCCACAAGCCATTGGTGGATTGGTTCATTTACAACAGCTTGATCTTAGCTACAACAATCTTAGTGGCGAAGTTCCTCAAGCCATTGGTGGGTTGAAAAGCTTGAGCATTTTGGATCTCAGCTGGAATGCACTCAAGGGTCAACTACCTTCTTCTTTAGGAAAGTTGCAGCTCCTCCAGAAGCTTGATTTGGGATCAAATAAGCTTCAGGGAAAGATACCCCAAAAGTTAGGCATGTTGAAGAAGTTGGTATTACTTGATTTGAGCCACAACTTCATAAATGGGCCAATCCCTGAATCATTTGGAGGGTTAGAGCACTTGGAGTACTTGATATTAGACCACAATCCCTTGAACGCTGCGGTGCCATTGTTCTTAGGCAGCCTTGAGAAGCTCACATCAGTAAGCCTATCAGAATGTGGAATTGAAGGTCCAATACCCACTTCACTCACTTCATTGAAAACCCTCACAGCTCTGTCTTTAGCCAACAACAATCTAAGTGGGCCAATTCCACCAGAATTGGGGGAGCTACCAAACTTGGATCTGTTGAACTTAAGCCACAATCAACTAAGTGGAGAGCTTTCTTTCCCAAATAAGTTCATGAACAAACTAGGAAAAAGATTGGATTTAAGAGGAAATTATGGACTATGCTCAAGCCAAAGGAGGAATTTCTCAGTGCATTCTGATGAACCACCATATTGTTTGAATGGAGCAAGAAATGAGAGTGAAAAACAAGAAAGAACAGAGGATTATAAGAGCATACAGCCAGCTTGGAACCAATGGGAAGACAACAGCTGCTCTTCAACTAATCTAAGTTGGGACAAAGATCTTATGCTTGTTTTTTGTGCTTTTGTTGTTGCAGTTGTGTTGTGTTCTGTTTTGTTGGAGTAAAACTGAGGACTGCTTTTCACTTGCTTACTATTTTTTCGTTATTATTATTAATATGTGTCTGATGGGTCACTTGAAAAGGTGTTGGTTGGTTGGTTGGTGTGTCTGAAACTGAGCTCATTTATTCCATCAGTCATTTCCATATGGTAAAAGTAAGACAAAGATGTGCAGAGTGCAGAGTTGGCTTGATATGACACCAAGTTGAACTAATCTCCATGCAAACACCTTTTTTCTTTGGTTTTTGAGGAGCATCTAATAGGAGAAAGGATGCTACTGGCTACCAAGCCAAGTCTTTTCTGTTATGCAGCTGCTTGTTCATTGTCAGAGAAGAGAGACTCAAGCCCTGAGAAGTGAGAACCACTGATATGTTATGATTATTATATGCATTAGAGTATTATAAGCCAAATTTTTAAAACGCGGAGGTTAATGAGATGTTTCCACGTTCTTATAAACAATGTTTTTTCCTCTCTCTAATCGATGTGAGATCTCACAATCCATCCATTTCGAACCCCAGTGTTCTCACTGACACTCGTTTCCCTCTCCAATCGATATATGATCTCACAATCCACCCCCTTCGAGGCTCAACGTCCTTGTTGGCATTCGTTCCTCTCTCCAATCAATGTCTCTCAGTGTTCACCCCTTTCGGGACTCAATGTCCTTGCTAGTTATGATACCATTTGTAACCGTCCAAGCAGATATTGTCCTATTTAGACTTTCTTTCAAGGTTATTAAAACGTGTATGTTAGAAAGAAATTTTTCAGTATCATTCCTCTCTATAATCGATGTGCGATCTCGTTTTGTTTTGATTTGATGGTTATTAAAATAGTGTTATATGAAAGGTCTAAAATCACATCAGCTTTCACTTAGCTTTTTCTTGCATAGGGAAAGGTGTATAGGTTCTATTATTGCACAGAAGGAGATGCTATATGTATGGTGAGATCAGGGAAAAATGTGGAATCTTGTCTCCTCCCCTTCTTGGCGCTCACTAGCTGTGGTGCAGCTGTATCTTTCTTGGCTCGAGTTGAGAGGTCGTGACCAAACTAGCTAGCCTTGTTTCTCGAACGTGATGGACGATGAAGAGTGGAGCTTGGAGTATCGTATTTAGAGCATTCTTTCTAACGTGTATAGTATCACAATCATACTTCTTTCCACTATTGATTCCCTGTATTGGTGTCCCCAGTTTTTCATGATCAACTTAATTGAAGTCATAACTTTTAAGAAGCTCTTTCACTGCTACTACCACCGCCATACTAGAAAAGCTTCTCTCTCTTACACAGTGGAAATGTTCATATGACTCAAAATTTGATCAATTCGGACTACCTGACTCAAACAATAAAAGTCGGGTTGGGTTAGATTTTGTTTCAATTTGAGTTGGATTGAATTTTTGAAAAATAAAAAATTTGAGTCGTACCTGGGTTGACATTTTTTGAAAGGGCCAATTTGACCAACTTAATAGTAAGGTTACAACCCAACTTAACCCTACCTTATTATTATTATTATTTTTTTGAAGATTATTAGGAAGATTAAGAATATTTTGTTTTTGTAACTGATATTAGTAATCACTCTGACTTATGAACAAGTCATATTTGAATTTTATGGTATTTTATTTATTAATGTATGATAGATAAGTAAGATTTTTTTTAAATAATTAAAAAAAACAATCTGACAATCGAACCCAATCATACACGAAAATATACGGTTGTGTTAGATTGTGAACTCTATTTAGATTGCTTTTCGTTAATTAGAGAGTTCAACAACCCCACCGACTTACAACATTGTTGAATTTGATAGCAAAACTATCCAACTTCTTCACCTAAGGTGTAATCTTGATGGGAATTCTCACGACCCCACGACATACAACAATATGCATAAAGACAAACTCTCTCAATTGTCGTTAATTACCATCGAGAGAGATGGAACCCTTTCTTGACCACGTTCTTCACGTCAGGAAAGAAAATGTAGCGGTGTTAGAAGAAACGTATTCTCCTATCGATGATGTAGCGGTGTAAGAGAGATAGGACCCTTTCTCGACCACATTCTTCATGTCAGGAAAGAAAATGTAGCGATGTTAGAAGAGACGTGTTCTCCTATTGATGATGTAACGGTGTAGGAGAGATGGAACCCTTCCTCGACCACGTTCTTCACGTCAGGAAAGAAAATGTAGCGGTGTTAGAAGATACGTGTTCTCCTATCGATGATGTTTACTGTTGAGAGAAATTGTCTCTCTCAACACATTTTTCTTTAGTGGATCGCAACCTATATTTTTCTAGTATGACGGTGCTCGTCCTAAGAATAATTCTTTTAGTTATAAGTTTAAATCGAAGAACATCAATTAAAGAAGTAGATTGAAGAAAGAGAAACCTAAGTAATAATGTATTAAGAAAATTATATTTACAAAGGGAAGAGAAGAAGCATGAATTAAAAATGGAAAAGCTAGTGAGAGTAGGGTGAAAGTGTTTGAATGCGATGCTTTCTCTTCTGAAGAAATCTTTGCAACGATCTTCTCATGGAGGGGCTAGCCCCACTCTTCATCGACACCCGCTGGGTCGGTGAACTAATATGACATGTCGTTAATCTTCTCTCGGCCTCCATTTGTGTTGTCGCCCGTACGATTATTGCCCTTGCCTGCAATACCCAACCACGTACAATTCATGAGCTAAAGCTATTGAATTCATCGTATGATATCCACTTCATTGAAATAAACATACCTGGAGCTCTGTATGATCAGGTATCGGGACTCGAGTAGGGTCGATATGGTTGTGGCAAGATGTCGACGTTGAATTGGCGGTGGCGGTGGAAGGGGAGGAAGAAGGGGGAGAGAGACAGAGTTCCAAGTTGCAGTTGAGGATGTTTTCCATTGGAGAGGAAGAAAATGTGAATTAAGGTTTGAAAGATGAGAAGAAAGGGAAGAAATGTGTATATATATATAAGTTTGTAACGTAAGCGTGTTTGGGTGGCAACTGGCAACTGGCAACTGGCAACTGGCAAAGTCGGGATCATATAATAAATAAATAAATAAATCACGAGGAACACGGGCGTGGGGCCCAGTTTTGGGTTTCGTCACGCGCCACCGTCGGCAAACTCTCCTTGATTTAAAGGTGCCTTAATTAATTTCAAAAAGTATTACTTTAAAATTAGTTTCATAATTTTTTTTTATTTTTTATTTTTAAAAATTAAACCTATAAATACTTCTTATTCTCCTTTTAACTTCTTTATTTTATTATTTATATTTTTCCAATAAAGTTTTAAAAATTAAAAATAATAATTTTAATTTTTTTATTAGTTGAGAATTAAAATCTTTATACATTCTCTTCCCATAATTAAGGATTTAATAAATAATTTTGAAACTAATAAATGTACCAATTTTAAATTTATATCTAATAGATTAATTGATTTTTAAAATTGACAAATTTAAAAATGATCGTCCCATTAACAAAATAATAATAATAATAATAATAATTTATGTATAATATGTTTATTAATTTCTTTTTAAAAAATGTGAATGTCATGAGCTTATTAAATAAAAGTAGAAATTTGATAAACTTATTTGGAACATTAATTAATAAAGTTATTTAATCTTATTAATTTAATGGAAATGGATATTATGTGGTGGTTAATGGTCGTATATTTGTGGTATATAATGACAAATAAGAATGAGCCACGTAATAGACACGCATCCACCACATCATTTCCAGTGATTTTACATTTTTTTTTATATAAGTTAAAAGAAAATATTATTATTATTATTATTTTTGGGGGGGAGAGACAAAAACATTTAAAGAGAAATATAAAATGGGGGAGAAAAAGAAAAAGGAAATAGGAAAATAAATAAAATTCCACGTGGAGCAAAACGACCAAAGGGATAGGGTGAGTGGACAAACTTAGGTTTCATATTACTATTGATTTGGTGGACAAAAAAATAAAATTAAAAATAAATTAAAATGAAGGCAGGGCCCTTTTTGGGTCGTGTCCATGTGATCAATGCCTCATAATTTGATATCCCACCAAAATTAGGGCTGCCCCAATTATTTATTATTTATTTTATTTTTATGTCAATCATTCGATTAAAATTAACGTTTACTCTAATTAGGTGAGATCCACGTTCGGTAGACAGGTGAGTGAAGCATTCCTTATAAGGGTGTGAAGACTTCTTCTTATCATACGCGTTTTAAAATCGTGAGACTGACGATGATACGTAATAGACCAAAATAGACAACATCTGCTAGTAGTCGGCTTGAACTATTAGGCATATCATTCAGAATCCCAACCATTCAAGTAATTCAATAAAAAAAAAAAACATAATTAGAAACCTGGAAGCTCATAAATTAGGCATCGGTATGAAGATATGATCAAAGTTGAAGAATATTGGCCACTCACTTGAAACTTTTCCAGAGCTTTACAGCCTTCTTATTCTTCACCATCGTTAGTTATCTTCTCACCTGGAAGCTAAGGAGCAAATTTTGTATCTTTGAGTGAGGGGTCGGGTTCTCACCCAAATCTTTACTCGTTCAAGCTCCCTTGATCAAAGGTTGTTAGCCTTCAACCTATTCAACCTTCACGAAATATGTTCGTAAACTTCCTCGTACAAGAATCAGCCCTTAGACGAACTTACCTACCATTCTTCTCCTTTTTGTTTCTTTTTATTCCACTCCCTCATATCCATTTTATATAAAACTTTACATTCTTTTTTAATAACTTTAGCATAATGTTTTAATATATTTTAGAAGTTCATTATAAAAAAGTTTTAAAAGCGATACAAACTTCATTAATGCTGAAACCAACCCCCCAAATGATTTAATTGGCTCAACTTTTGATAGAAATATAAAACTATTTGTCCCTCGAAAACAACAACTCAACCAACAATATTCAATTCATTTAGAAGTTCGACAGCAATTTTTTAGTCAAAAAGAAACAAACTCCATGGATGGATCTTTCTAAACTACTCATTTCACGTTATCAGATAACTTTCAAGTCGTTAAATTGAACATAACTCAACCGGTTTAGATATATACCATCGACCAAAAAGTCAAAAGTTGGACTGAGAAATGAATGTGTGCCAAATTGGCTAAGGGACCAAAAAAGAGTCAGAGGAAAGGGAAAGGAGAGTTTCCCACTTAGCAACTCTTCCACTTCCACTTGCAAACCAGACCGTCAAGATATTCTTTTCATACAAAAGTCTTCTTCATCCTTATCCCAATGAATCATCATTCTCAAAGAATTTGGTTCTTTCTCAATGGGAAGTTGTTTTGGAGGAAAACACCAAAACCCCACTTTCAAATGAAAGCACTTAATCAAGCAGTGAGAACAAAACAAGCAGATGATTCATCAGTAATGGGCAACACAAGCTTATATCTTCCGGGTTCGGACAATCTATACTCGAGGAGACAGACGGTAAATGTAGCAGCTCAACCCTATTGTTGCTGGCCCGTTACTAAAACGTGTCTACTAAGGAGAGGTTTCCACACCCTTATAAGGAATGTTTCGTTCCCCTCTCCAACCGATGTGGGATCTCACAATCCACCTCCTTCGAGGGCGCAGCGCCCTCGCTGACACACTGCCCAATGTCTGGCTCTGATATCATTTGTAACAGCCCAGATATTGTCCGTTTTAGCTCGTTACGTATCACTGTCAGCCTCACAGTTTTAAAACACGTCTACTAAGGAGAGGTTTCCACACCCTTATAAGGAATGCTTCATTCTCCTCTCCAACTGATATGGGATATCACGGTACAAGATGGAAACACCCTATAAAACTGGGGTTATGGTTATAACCTAGCAAGAACGTTTTCATCGTTCTGATATATGTAGCTTGCACATATGGGTGTTTGAAACAAGAGCAAGAAAGATTTCGGGCACCAACGACAAGAGAACAGACACGTAGCACTTGACAGGACAGATTGATACTACAAATAGTGTAGAAAGTCAGAAGCATCCTTGCTTTCAGTATCTAAATATAGGACTTGTAATTGAAGAGACACAATGGGTGAATTCGCACAAATTCTATGTAAGCTAATGGAGTTTGTTTCCTAAATGAAAGATTCCATTCCTAGATGCCTAAACAGCAAAACAAGTAGCAGTTTTCTCAGGCTAAGCTAAATCAGGAAACATTTTAAACAGAGACAAAGCTTTGAGCTAAAGACTAAGAAGCATATATATAACCAAAACAGTTTAAAGTTGTGGATTATGCATCCGATTCATGATGAAAAAGAAAACGAAGAACGACGAAAGATTGACGTACTTATAAGTCAGTACTCTGATACACACGACTTCGAACAAACACGTTTCCACACATCTATAATCAGATCTATAGCTAATTCTCTTTGATTGTAACATATTCAAAATCATACAAGATATCATTAAGGGGGGAGACGAGAAAGGATGATACCTAAGCGAACAACACCTGAGAACTTGAGGGTGTCAAATCAGAGAAGCATTGCGGTGCATCAACGACATGCCAACTTACGTTAAAGCTCCACTTTTTTTCGCTTGTCCCCTTTCGGCTGAGCCGAGAGATATGGCCGACAGCTACATGTAGGTTCCTGCCGACGACGTATATGGTTGAGTCACATGCATTCACAGCAAAAGGCTTGCATATCTGCTCAGGTAAAGGAGGCCCTTCAATAGCATCCCAGGAATCAGAAGCTGCATCATAAACCTTAAGCTTCATTCTTTCAAGCTCTGAAACAACAAACAAATGGCCATAAACCACTACACTTGAACCAGTCCAGCCTTCTCTCAGACCAATGGCCATAGTTTCCCAATTATTAGTAGTCGGATCGTAAACCTGTCCTCTTGGAGCGACATAAAAAGGCCACAGCCAGCCTTCTGTCACTAAGAGCTTCCCGTTGAGAACTGCAGCATCATACGACGCCATATTCGTTCCCATGCTTGCGATGGAGTTCCAACTCCCTTGGATAGGATCCAAAACCTCAGCTGAGTCGAGCTCGAAAAGATCAGTGCTATTTCCTCCAGCCACATAAATCTTACCATCAATAACTCCACTGGCGAAAAACGACCTTGCTGTAATCATTTGATTCATCACAGTCCAACGATTTTTCTGCATCTCATACTTCAAAACCAAGTCGAGGGGGCAATCGACATCGGATACCATGCCACCACAAACAAAAAGAGTGCCCTCGTGAGGGATCGAGACACACCTAAACCCATGAGGGCAAACCTTATCCTTACAAGGCATGAGTGGGATACTATGCCAAGAGAAATGAGTAAGATCAAGAACCTGCCATTGAATCTTTCCAGTGCATTTATGGAAAACGAATACAAAAAGCCAAGGCTCTTTGAAACCTAACTCTTTCCTCCTAGTGAAGAACCTCTCTTTACTACCCAGAAGAAGATGCCATCTCCTGCAAACCGCCCGACACGCGGCGTGGCTATGAACTGGCAACCTGAGGAGGCAATTAAAAGCAACATCATCTGGAAGACCAGGAATTAAGGGTTCCCCACAAAGAGATGATTCCAAGTCTGATGAGGGAGTCAACAGATGAGACTTGTTTGCTAACCTAAACTTTGGGGATAATGTCATTTGGGAATCACCCAGCTTAAGAACAGGTGTTTGTTGGGACGACAATCGAACCCTCTGCATAACTATCTCTAACAAAACGCCAAGCCTTCTCAAACAATCAAATCAACAAATACTATGTTGATTTCTGATGGGGTTATTCAACTGGCTCAGTTTGAGGAACAAATCAGCTCTAAATCCAAAATCAAATAAAGAACCACCTGATTTCTCTCTTGATTATCCTCATAAGAGCGTTCCTGTAAGCTACTACTGTAGATAAACTCAACCTAGAACTTCATCTAAACCCATTAGTCAAGGAAATCAATACTCGCTCGTTTGGTTCATCGACTGTATTTTATCATCCATGTCTGCCACAGCAGATATCATGGAGGTAAGCTACAAATTTCACAGCAAACAGCAGAAAAGACAAACACCCAGAAGAAAATACCTCAATAGAAGCCCAAATTGCAGCAATCACACCCTTAAATAGCCAAAACGAAACGATTTACAAAGACCCAGATGATAAATAGAAGGGGGGAAATCCAAAATCCAGGATCCTTAACAGAAGAAAACTCAGCCACAAATGATTTGATGAAAAACGAAGCGAGGAAGGGAAATCAGGAAGGCAGAAAGTACTTACAAGAAAAGGGGATTTACAGGGGAATAGTCACAGAGATGGTGACTTTGTGATGAGATTTAGAGCTCTGGGGTTGCAATTCCAATACAGAAGGAGGAGGAGGAGGAGGAGAAGAAGAAGAAGAAGAAGAAGAATAGAAGATCGGTGACCTGTAATGTAACGTAAGTCTTGAAAATCCCGATTTATCCTTGAAAAGCAAGAGATTATTTAATTTTGTGGCAGACGTAGGTCTCCTCAAATCTCGATTAGTCTCGCACCCACGCGCAGGAAGAGGGAGTTGAACCCAAATTGTCACGAGAGGGACTGTAGGTGTAGCTACAGAACAAAGAGACGTGATCTGTACGCGTTCGCTGAGGAAGAGAAAAAGTAAGGGTTTTGAAGATGTAAAAATTGTGGATTAAAGCAACAAAGCTGCTAATCTCCATCAATAGAGACGCTTAAACTCGAAGCCAAAAGCTAGCGCAATCTAAGGCACCCCCGGGGAATATTAATAAAAATTAGGCCCAAAGGAGTAGCTTCATCTCCATACCTGGAATGAGGGACTGGCAGCCATACCCAATTACTTAATCCAATACAATATCAAATCTTTCACTTTTTAACTCATTTCTTTTGTTGGAACCTCCCTCTCCATTGATTTAAATATTACCGTTATCTTATATTAGTTGGAGATGAGAATGAACCCCTTGTTGTTGTAAAAACTGTGAGGCTAACTATAACAACTCAAATCCATTACTAGAAAATATTGTTCTTTATGTGATTTTCCTTTCGAGCTTTCCCTCAAAGGGGGTGGATTGGGGAGTCCCATATCGACTAGAGAAGGGAATGAGTGCCGCTCAACCCCGAAGGGAAGTGGGTTGTGAGATAGAAGCATTCTTTATAAGGGCATAGAAACTTTTCTTCACCATTTACGTTTTTAAAATTTTGACGAGAAGCCCGAAATGGAAAGCCCAAATAGGACAATATCGGTTACTAGTGGGCTTAAGGTTGGTACAATAACGACGATACATAATGGGCTATAGCAGACGATATATGCTAGCGATGGGCTTAATTTGTTACAAATGATATCATAACTTGACACCAAATTGTGTGCCAATGAAGACGCTAAGCCCCAAAAGATGGTGAATTGTGAGATGCTAATTTAAATATTAAGTATTTTTCTGAAAGCTATTTCTTTTTTTTTTAATTTATAATTTCTTTTCTAATTTTTTTTTGTAGGCTTAAAATTTTATAAAACCAATTAAGGTCCTTTTATTTATTTTTTACTATTTTAACTATGTATTACTAATAGTTTAATTAATTATACTTCAAAATTTTTAGTAATGAAATTTAACTAATTTTAAAAAATATTTAAAAGGGTATGGCATATATTTGCTTCCATTTTCTATAAACAAAATAATAAAATAATAAAAAATATATTTATTAAACATTCCACTTAAAACTTTAAAGTTGAGTATTAATAATTTTTTATTAATTTTTTCAAAACTAATAAAATATAGATTCTTTACTTGTTAAAAAATAATGTTGTTGACGTGTATTCATTTACTAGAGATCCGACATTTAAATCTTTACGTTTCAAATATTTATCGAATAAAAATGTTCTATATTCTATTATATATATATAATTTATGTGATATATAATATATAATAAGGTGTTTGGATGAAGCCTTAACAATCCATATAAGGAATAAAGTTGGGATAAGAATATAAATAGCAAAAAGAATTAAGAAATAAAGTAAGGATCTCTTTGCAATAAAATCTCACCTATATCTCAACCACTATATCTCATCATTATCTATGTAACTAAATTAATAACCACTAATTTTCGGGGTTAAATTATAAATTGGATTATATTGGTAGAAAAAATTGAACTTTAGTCTTTATCGTTTAATTTTAGGGGTCAAATTTGTAATTTAGCCAAATTGGGTCGGCCCGTAAATTAAAAACTTCCAAACCAACCTCATAATGGGCTTCCATAAATTGGGTCGGCCGGCCCGTAAGATGGATCCAAATGTTTGTAACTTTTTTTAGGCATTTAGTGGTTGGGGCTTGCTTACTACGTGTTTTTATTACGTTGTAAGATTCTTCACTTGAGAAAACTATTCATTTTTGTCTCGTGCATTTAATGTTATAATACACGTAGCTACCTAGATGTCTCGAATGATTTACGAGAGTAAAGATTATCTTTATAGATCAATACGTGTCATTTCAATATAGTTTCTTCTCACTCACATGCTTCTTAAGAAATTTCTAATACGTCATCCAACACTAAATTGCTCTAATTCATGCATAGGACGTTCCATGATTAAATCATCGAACATGAAAGTCCACTTTGTAGGTTGTTAGTGCTAAAATGTCATCACTAGTCGAATAGGGTTAAAGCCCAACCTAATTATATTTATGATTTAAGATTTTAGGAATAAAGGTAGGAAAATGATTTAGAAATTTTAAGAATAAAGTTAGGAAAATGATACAGGTATTTTAGGAAAAATATATAGAAATTGTAGGAATAGATTGAATACCTCTAGTATAAATACCTCCACTCTACTTAGTTTATAATCTCAAGAAATCACAATCAATACAAAGTATAGTTTCTAGGGAGTCTATTTCTGATTGGTCTTAATAAAGTGTGCGGGTGTTTACATTGGTCTTAATAAAGTGTGCGAGTGTTTCCCACCGAAAGTTGTTGTAAATCTCTTCTCGATTGGTCTTAATAAAGAAGTGTGCGAGTGTTTACATTGGTCTTAATGAAGTGTGCGAGTGTTTCCCACCGAGAGTTGTAAATCTCTTCTCGATTGGTCTTAATAAAGTGTGCGAGTATTTCCCGCAGAGGGTTGTGTTCAATAGTTGGTATAGTCAGGAAGTGATTATCATATCTGACAAAGTATTGAATAAAAAAAAAACTAACCCAACCCAACCTTATGGTTTAGGTTAGAGAATTTAGGTTTTCGGGTAATTTAAACACCCCTAATAGCGTTTTTTTTTTTGGATATAGGACGAACAAGACTCGACGGTTACCGAAAAGTGGGCGTTAAAACAACAATGAATGACCTCTCCCACCTCCACCCTTAACCAAAGTGATTTGATTCAAAACTGGCAAAACACAGTACAGAGGAAGAGGAAGGAGATGTGAGTTTTGTTGACATTTTCCTCAAACTGGTGAGAGTTATAAGTGCCCATCTCTGTCCTTTGCACTTCATCACTATTCTATTCTTTTCACCTTCAATTATTGCAATAATTTTTCACTATTGTTGCTTCAAACTTCCTTCTCAACGTCTGTTATTGCTTGCCGGGTCGGTGGACTCGAGGGTATAATGTTAAAGAGAGCGTTGCAATAGTGGAAAGTTCTCCTAAACACATACGTTTTAAAATCGTGAGGCTGACGACGATATATAACAGACCATAGTGGACAATATGTGCTAGCTGTGGGCTTGGGATGTTAGATCCCGCTCAACCCTTAACAAAACACTATACTTTGTTATACTACAGAAGGGCTATCCGTGTCAAGTAATGTACTTAGTGTTACAAGATCGATCACACTCGCACACCCACAAATAGAAATTAAAAAAAGAGACAAAGATTTACGTAGTTCAGAGAGTAAAAATTCTCCTACATCCACGGGTAGCAACCAATCTCAATAATCAAAGTGTTTACAAAGTGTATATTTCACACTCTCATACTACAAAGTTTATCAACAAAGTTCTTCCAAATGTCACTCAACAAATACAAAATTACACTGTAACTAACCCTTTATATAGGAATAGAAATATTAATGTCATACATGAATCATGTATCATAATGGAATATGAACTAAAAAGGGTTATGAACCAGAATTATGAACTAAATAAAGCCAAACACATGCATAGAAGATGCATGAACCTATTCTTCATGACAACTTACAACACTAAGCATGAACATGAATCTCAGCTCAAAATGTAAGTTTAGAAGTAAACGAGTTAGTAGGACACGAAAAACGATTCAACGTGGGAGTTAGAACATAAAATATCTTATACATATGATATCACCAAGAACATCACACTCACACTTGTTCCTAGTGTATATAGATTAGTTTTCACGTGATACTAGAAAGCCGAAAACGTAGAGATTCGGCAAAAGTAACATCCTTAAGATGCTGTTTGTTTGATGTTGGGGTCGGATGTGTGTGTGTGTGTTAGGTAAGTGTCGAAGCAGCTAACAAGAGCTCGAGGTTTTCTTCGCCACTATCATACATGTAACCAAAAAGTTAGGACAGAAATGGACGTTTGAATAGGGAATTGATTTGATGAGAAGGGTTACGTTTGGGGGCACTGAGGGAACTCATTATTCATTATGTATATTTGACAAAGAAGATGAAAAGAAAAGTATGCATAGCACAAGTGGGGTGGAGAGAATGGAGCATATTACCATTTTTTGCTTCAAGACACTCTCACTTCCCCTTTTATAAAGCTGAGCCACCCCTTTACTTTACTACTCATCTTTCATTCACTGCCACATTTGTTTTTCACACCATTCTATCTCTATGTGTTCCAAGCTTTTGTGTGCATCCTCCCACTTGGCTAGCCCCCACCCGTCCCATCTTCGTCCCCATCTTAGATGTTTTTTCTCTCCAACATGGTTGGAGTGAGAATTCGAACATTTCTGACTTTCATAATAGATGTATATATAATGTTGTCTTAATGAGTTGAGCTATATTTAAATTGGAAAATTAATAAAAGATGTTATGTTTAAGGTAAGTAAGTATTGAATTAACCTTAATTTGTTCCAAGTTTTTGTATGCATCCTCCCACTTGGCTAGTCTCATCCCCGACTCTTCCCCGTCATATGTGGTTTTTTACGTTCGACATGATTAGGGTGAGAAATCGAACATTTCCGACTTCAAAATTGATGTATATATAATGTTATCTTAATGAGCTAAGCTATATTTAAATTGGAAAATTAATAATTATTGAGATGAATATCGAATTAGTTTTTCTCCCGCATATGATTATATTAATGGTGGTGGAAAAAATAAATATAATATTTAATTATCAACTAAAAATTTAAGAAATTTGTAATATATAAATAGAGACGAGATATAATAAACTTAAGTAATCATAAAATTATTTTTTATGTACAAAAAAAAATCAAAATATTCTTTTAGTCAAAATAAATAAATATATATATATATATATATATATATATATATATATATATATATATATATATATATATATATAAAGCATCACCTTTTCCCCTTCAAATTCGGTAAAGCATAAGTTTTGTTGTTTTCTTTTTTTTTTTTAAGATATTTTTGTTTTCAACCAAAAAAAATACATTTTTATTATTTATTCTAAAATCTATGTATACTCACTTCTTTTAATTTATAAAATAAATTAACACTGTTTTTATTTTATTTTATTTTTTTTAACTGATGATGTTTATTTGTTTTCAAAATCTAAATTGTATACCTAATTGTCATCGGTCGATTTATGTCTGTTCAAAAAAATGTGTATCTAAAGATGACGACTTTAGAAAGTTCCCAAAAAACGATATTACAAGAATTTGCGAGTTCATTAATTAAAAATAAATAAATAAAGTAGAAGAAAAAAAAAAAAGAAAGAAGAGGAAGTTAAAGTTGATTTGTGTTGGAAGATTTTTTTTTTCTTTTTTATTTTATTTTTCCTCATTTCTCAAATGTTGAATATTACAAATTTTTTGTGGACAGAAACAACAGAATAAAATCATTTCCCCATTTTACTAATTTTGACTCTTCCTTTACAAAAATAATAATAATAATAATAAATAAATAAATAAAAAGAAAAACTTTGACATTTAAATAAAACTCACACCACATGTTGCATTTTAGTGCTTTTATAATAATTCTAATTACAATTTGTTGCTTATATTTTTAAAATTATTAATAGAATTTACCGAACATAATATCATTAGTAAAAATTGATAGGCGTCATCGAGAGAGCTTTACTCGTAAACACGAAACTATACTTGCTTATGTCGAATATCCTAATTTAATTTAATTAATTTCTTTGAAAAAACGTGTTTTTTTTTGTCTAAGACGGACCCGAATTCCGAATACTTTCTTTCTCTATATAAATGTCTTCTTGTTTCTCTCAATTTTTGCCTCCAAAAAATCTCTCCCTCTCTCTCTCTTCCATTCTCTCTCTCTAGAAATTGCAATTCCATTTATTCTTTTTTTAAATTATTTATTTTCAACATAAAAAAATGGCTATGGCACTCTCTTCAAGTTCAGCCTCACTCCATTTGGGCTTGGGTTTGGGCTTTCCTACTAGGCCCATTAGGAAAAAGCCCAATCTGAGAAACGAGGTGATTTCCTGCACACTAAACTCCCCGTCTGTGTTCCATTACCCGAAACAGCCCAATAAACGGCCGAGAATCACGGAAGACGACGCTTCCAAATGTCGTCATCATCCTCCCCGCTGGAATTTACTGCAAAAAGGAGCTTCCATGGCTTTTGACATCCTCGAACAAGCCTTGCTGAATTACGACAACCTTAATCTTCCTAAAAACTTCGACCCACATGTCCAAATCGCTGGGAACTACGCTCCGGTACCGGAACAATCGGTTTCTCACTCTCTTCCGGTCACTGGCGCCATCCCTGATTGCATCAATGGTGTCTATCTCCGAAACGGCGCAAACCCATTATTCGAACCGCTCGGAGGTCATCATCTGTTTGACGGTGACGGTATGATTCACGCTGTTACAATCGGCGGCGGATGTACCAGCTATGCCTGCAGGTTCACTGAAACAGAGAGGCTTGTTCAAGAAAGGTCCATTGGCCGGCCGGTTTTTCCCAAGACCATTGGTGAGCTCCATGGACATTCCGGCATTGCTCGTCTTCTTCTCTTCTACGCTCGAGGACTGTTTGGGTTAATTGACCACCGTCACGGCACCGGAGTCGCTAACGCCGGCTTGGTCTACTTCAATGGTCATCTTTTGGCTATGTCAGAAGAAGACCTTCCGTATCACGTTCGTATCACCCCCTCCGGCGATCTGGTCACTGCCGGGCGGTATAATTTCGAGGGTCAGCTCGATTCTCCGATGGTCGCTCACCCCAAAATCGACCCGGATTCCGGTGAGCTCTTTGCCCTCAGCTACAATTTTACTCACAAGCCGTATTTAACTCACTTCCGATTCTCACCGGATGGGAAAATGTCGCCTAAAATCGAAATTCCGGTGGAAATTCCGACAATGATGCACGATTTCGCCATAACAGAGAATTTTGTCGTGATCCCAGATCAACAAGTCGTTTTCAATCTTCGGAAAATGATCAACGGTGGATCTCCGGTAATGTACGACGACAAAAAGACGCCCCGATTTGGGTTCTTACCGAAAAACGCAACGGATTCATCGAATCTCATATGGGTTGATTCGCCGGCTGATACGTTCTGTTTCCATCTGTGGAATGCGTGGGAAGAAACAGAGTCAAACGAGGTCGTTGTAATCGGGTCCTGCATGACCCCACCGGATTCCATTTTCAACGGACAAGACGAGGATTTGAAGGCGATTCTAACGGAAATCCGGTTCAATTTGGTTACCGGAGATTCAGCTCGCCGGCCGATCGTTTCGAAACCAGAGGAGGTGAACCTGGAAGTCGGAATGGTGAACCAGAGCCTTGTCGGGAGGAAAACCCGGTACGCTTATTTGGCTATTACAGAGCCATGGCCGAAGGCGTGTGGGTTCGCGAAAGTGGATCTCTGGTCGGGAGAGATAAAGAAGTACATTTACGGCGATCAACGGTACGGCGGAGAGCCATACTTTTTGGGGAGAGAAGTATACTCCGATTGTGAAAGAGAGGACGATGGGTTCATAATGGTGTTGGTGCACGACGAGAAGAAATGGAGATCGGAGCTTCAGATTGTGAATGCCATTGATTTGAAGCTCGAAGCTTCTGTGGAGCTGCCAAACAGAGTACCCTATGGTTTTCATGGCACGTTTGTTCATGCTAGCCAGTTACCACATCAGGCTTAGCACAAATTATGAACAACCATCCGGTTGGATGTAGATTCAAATTTTGATAGGATAGATTTGTTTATTTGTTATGTCGATATTGAAAATAAATCATTTAAAAATAGTATTAGAATGTTGATATAGTCGTCTAAGCTAGTAATTGCCTCTTGTATTTCGATGTTTACTTAGTTGTTAGTGTTTTCTTGTCGGGTAAGTGTTAAATGTATACTCGATTTTACATTTCGACCTTGAAGGACATAACTTAGTCTGGGTTTAACAATTAAGCTATAAACAACATAATCTCACAGCTAGCAAATATTGTCTTATTTATACTTCTCTCAAGATAATTCACAGCTAGTCGATATTGTCTTTTTTATACTTCTCATCGAAGTTTTTACAACACGTCTATTAGGGGGAGGTTTCTACACCCTTGAATGTTTCGTTTTTTCCACACTCTTATGAAGAATTATTCGTTCTACTCTACAACCGACGTGGGTCAAATTTGTTTCGGTTGGAGTGACAGGTGTAAACATCCTCAGATGGATTCATTAAAATTGCTAGAAGAGTCAAACAGCAGGGTGATATGGTCGTGTTTGGCTCCGACAGCCGCCACAGTTCTAAGAGAGCAAACTTCAAAACTTGGTGCTACGACGTGTTCCCCAAGTAACAAGAACTTTTCCAAGTAAAAGCCAACCATTGAAGATTTGTTCAAAGCCAACCATTGAAGATTTGTTCATACAAACAAATCTGTTGCAATAGTTTCATAAATGGCTTAGCTAATGAGATTTTAACATATTGTCTCGTTGGTCGTCATTCAGGCCTTGAGAGCCACAAACTGTTGCATAACTTGGACACTGACTAACTGCCTATGGCTGCTTAGGACTAATTATTGGCAAAGCTGTTCAACGGCAGTCACAATCTGGGGTGCCTCAACCACAGTCCAATCTTCCATGGTCGATGCATAAGGGGTTGGCTCGGTCTCAACGGTTTCAACAACCTGATGTCGATTAGTTCGGGATTGTAACCTTTGTTAACTAGAGTTTTAGCAGCTTGCATCACATGATCCTCATCCAGGAATATGTCAATATTGGGACGTGCTCTCCAGCTCTAACCATCTTCGTTCCCTCGGGAGAACCCATGACACAAACACGTTGATGTTGGTCATGGTCCATTTCTTCCTCCAAACCTTCTCTTAATGCTTCAAAAAGCAAGAGTTCATGCCTGCGAAGAATAATAAAGCGACTTATAGATCTCAAAATCCACCTCTTTTTGGGGCTTAGCATCCTCGTTGGCACACCGGTGCCCACCCTCCTTCAAGGCTCAGCATCCTCACTGGCACACTGCCCTCCTTTCAGGGCTTATCATCCTTGCTGGCATACCATTCGGTGTCTGCCCCCCTTTCAGGGCTTATCGTCCTTGCTGGCATACCGTTCGGTGCCTGGATCTAATACAATTTGTATCAGTTCAAGCCCACCGCTAGCCGATATTGTCTTCTTTAGGTTTTTCCTTCCGAGCCTCCCCTCAAGGTTTTAAAACACGTCTGTTAGGGAGGGATTTTCACACTCTTATAAAGAATGTTTTGTTCTCCTTTCCAACCGACGTGGGATCTCACACAAAGTATGTAATTCTATGGCTCGTAGCCATCTATAAGGCACTTAGCCACTGGACTCAAGGACATTCTCTATGGCACCATTACTCCCGATGAATCAGCTTATGTAGCTTACCATCAAAAGGGCTTAAACAAGACAACGCTTTCAACCATTTTATCTTCGCTGCCACGCCTAATGTCCTCAATAACTTGGTCATCAAAGGTATTCAAAATGGTTTTCTTGAGAGTAAGGACTTAATGAACCGAATGAAATGAAACTCAAATAGGACCATATCTATTAGTTGTTGGCATGGACAGTTACAAATGGTATTAGAGCCAGACACCTGACAGTGTGCCAACGAAGACAGAACCCTGAAGGGGATGAACACCATGCGGTGTGCCAACGAGAACGCTAACCTCCGAATGGGATGAATTGTGAGATCTCACCTCAATTAGAGAGAGGAACGAGTGTCAGCAAGGACGCATAGTCTCAAAGAGGGTGGATAAACATTCTTTACAAGAGTGTGAAAACCTCTCCCTATCAAACGTGTTTGAAATTCTTTGAGAGAAAAGTCACCGTCGCTACAAGCTCAAACATGGGTCGATTTTGTCCATAATATAACTCGGAAATATTTAAAATTTCTCAACATTAATTCAATCTGTAAATATAATCCGTAAATATGATAATAGACTTCAAAATATGATTTAGATAAATTTTACTTCTGCGTACCCAACACGTGTCCACAGATGGATTACATTAATGGGTGAGATTTGTTAAATTACTGAATTGCCTCTTGTGAGACGTGGAGGGTTTTGATTGGAAAGTGAAAAGTATTTAAAATCTGGATTTAGCCGATTAATTAGGTGGCCTTTCGCCTAACTTTTTTAATTTTGTTTTTATTAGATGGGTTTTATTTATTTATTTATTTTATAATAGATGGGTATTAATATTTATGGGTTTGCTTTTCTGTTCATGTATTTTCAAAGTTTTTAATTAATATGTATGCCGTTCTTATTTAGTGAGATAATTTAAATTGGGAATATGGACTCAAAAATTAATAATTCTAAAATTCTAATTTTTTTTATTTTAAAAAACAAATATCCAAAATACAGACTAGAATTCTTTGAATTCTAGTTAGAAATATCAAATTTTTACTCAAAAAACTTAAATTCCAATTTAAATTTGAGGAATTTAAATTTCATCCCAAAAAAAAAGTTGACATTTATTATTTGCTTTAATTATGCTAAAATGAGGGGTTAGGAGAGGGTTTTAATGGGTTTTTTTAGATTTAATTATTGTCATTAGGTATTAAAAAAATAATAATTGTGATGAATTTAAAAGAAAAAAGGTTAAATTTTTGTTTTGAAAAAATATAAACACATAAAATATAACTAAATTAGTGTAGGAGCTCGGGGTCTACTCGGGTGAGGTAGATTTTTTTTTTTTACCCACCCAAAATTTTAAGTTGGTTGAATTTAGTAGATAAGATTTACAACTCAATCTATCCCAATTCTCTATTTTCCAATTGTCTTGTTTGATTGTTCATTTTTTTTAATTATTTTTAAAAAATTATTTATTCATAATATTACGTTGATAATTAAACTACAAAATATTCACGGGTCACAACATATTACTAACATCAGTTACAAAACGTCCAATATTCTAAATTTTCATAATAATCTTAAAAGTAGAGTTGGGTTAGAATCCTATTTTTTGATTCGTTGGGTTGACCCGATCAAAAATTGGCGTCATGAACTGACTTGAATAGTTTGTATTAATTGGAGAGACTCGCTTGTATATAATAATTTTGTATATAATAATTTTAAGAACCTCCCAAGGCTTTGACAAGTTTTTAAAAACTTTAAAATTTATTAAATAAAAAAAATTAAAATTTTAAATATTATTTTTAAGAATTTACTAAATTTTGTTATTTAACCTATATTCTTAAGTATTATTTAAAAAAAAAAATTAAATGTTGGTCATGGAATTGGAAACGAAAATTATATTAGTCTCTTCTTTAATATACTCTTAACATTATTTATACAAATGAGTGTATTCATATTCATTTATTAATAAATTAATTCCAAAAAAAAAAATATATATATATAATCATACTGTTCATTTATTTTCAATTGTATAGATAACCTTTGATAGGAAAAAATCGTGACTAATATGACTTTTAGGTCAAATATTCATACCATAATTTATTATTATTATTATTATTATTATTATTATCATTATTATTTATTTAGAACAATAAATAAAATAATTTAAATCTTTTGTATATTAATTATCGTTAAGTTAGGTTTAATTTATAATTTCTAAACTTTGAAAGTAACGTTTTGAAAGTAACTTTGAAAGTAGGGTTGGTTTATAATGATTTAATTTAGTTTTATAACAATTTAATAATGTCCTTTATTATTAAAAAGTTATAAAATTATTTTACGATTATTCTACTGTCGAAAAACATAATAGAGACCGATAGTTACAATTTTAACACATACAGATAAAATTGTTACAAAATTGAAACTACGGAAATTAAATTATCAACTTTATGAAAATTTTGGGACTAAAAATAATTTTCAATTATTTATATTGATAGTTTGAAAAAATGGGCCTTAATTAATTCTGTAGGTAGGTGAGCGTGATGCACAATAGTCAATAAAAAAAATTTCGGTTGAATTAAATAAACCATATGGTATTGACTTTATAAGATTATTTTTTTTATTAAAAATAATGGATTAATTAATAAAATTGGGCACAACGAAAATTCCAAATTCAATGGATGAAATTTTAAAATGAGGTGGCAATTGGATTATCTACGTGTCAAAAAATAAGAGGTGGGAAATGTCGGGGAATTGTGGGCCCTTTTTCCAGCCCACAAATGAGTTGGAAGAACCGCCGAACCCACTCGCATGGGTTTGGTTTCACTTCCACGTGATCACTTATTTTTTGCACGTGAAAGAAAAATTCATTAAAAAAGAAAAACAAATAAAACAAAACAATGGGTTTTTATTTATTATTATTATCTTAGGATTATAATAATATTTAATTTCAACGATATTAGTTTATGAACATTTAACCTTTTATTATTTTTTTTTCTTTTTTCCATTTTGAGTTTTATATTCTAATCACAAAAATATATATTTATTTAAGATATATATATATATATATTGGTACATGATTTTCTTATATTCGCGTTGAAAAAAAAAAAAAGAATTTTAGAAAGGATTGGATTGTAGGATTCATCTCAGTCCAATTTAGGGAGAGAATCGTCAAGAAGTAGATACTTCAAAACATTTATAAATTTCAGTCGTTAGAGTAACCCACGTTTTGTTTTGATAGTATAGTTAGACGTTTATGCAATCCATGTGGTCCAAACCTCAACCCCAGTCTTCGTAGGTCGATGGATCCACCTGTTTTCTCCTTCTAGGACATGCTATCGGGTTGACCTCTCAAGCTGAATTTTATGGCCAAAAAAAAAAAAGGCATGTTGATAGAGCTAGATAGGGAGGCGAGACTAGTTCGTAGGTCTCGACCTAACCTGTAAGCTAACCTTCTTAAAAACCTATTACTTAATAAGAATTTCTTATGCATAATATGTGGGGTATGAAAGATTCAATTTAGCCGTGAACCATACTAAGCAAGTAAAGCTCCAACTTATAAAAGGGGCCTTGACCTAGCTTACTAAGCGTTGGTTCGAGACCAGCCAGTAACCTCGAGGGAAGTAGGGAAGAAAAAACATCGAGAAAAAAAATCCACTCGAACTATCTTTGCTACGAGGATTACTCCATGTGATCTCAATTAGTTTGACCGCGTTCACGTCTCACCATTCTCTTGTTTCACTAAATAAGGAAAGTAAAGCAAGAAAGGGATATAGAATATGAAGGGCACGGGTAGATAAAGTAGGAATTTGGAGGAGTTGGGGACGGGGATGAGGATGAGGAATATAATTCTCGTCCCTGGCCCCGCTCATCTAACTAAGAAACATCTCTCTCTACTCCCTTCTCAATTTCACTAGATTTCTCATTCCATTCGGGTGGGTCCTACAGAACCTTGGCCCGATATATCTTTTATTTAATGTTATTTGATATAATTTAGCTTAAAATAAAACATACAATAATATAAATATTAAAATGAAAATAATAATAATAATAATAATAATAATAATAATAATAATAATAAGAACAATTAAATGGTTGGAAATTTGAATTGTCCACCGCAAAAGATAAGACGGTTGGCTTTAGCTATCATTGTCAAATACGACTCCACTTTCCACCCTCTTTTTTTTTTTTTTTTTTATAATATA
>NW_019268560.1:2197451-2340852 GCF_002738365.1 Cucurbita moschata | reverse complement strand
TTTTTTTTTTTTTTTTTTTTTTATAATATACTTTTCAAACTTAGCTTAACCATTTTATTTTAGGTAACATGTTTTTAAATGTTACTTTCGGAATATTAAATAGTCATAGTAAAAAATATGCATTTAGTGAAAAGTATTTTTAAAGCATGTCGATTATAAGAAATGTTTTGTTCCTATTTTCAACCGATGTAAGATTTCATGGTATAACTTTAAACATGTTTGAGCAAACGATTTCAAAACTGTTAAAAAATAAAATGAAATTTTTTGTTGAAATACAAAGAGACAGGGATAGAGATGGGAATAGAAAGAGCCTCGATGTCCTTGTCTCGTCCCAAATCAAATCAATTGAATTGTATCCACAGATGTCACTAAACGAAAAAGACTAATTTACCCTTTTAAGTGACAAACTCAAATTCGAATATGATCACGATGTTTAAATTAAAAATAAGCCGACAGTGACGGTGGGCTGAAAATATAATGCGTATTAATTAAAAATAAAAATAAAAAATCACGTGATTCATAAAAGAAAATAAAAAAATAAAACTTGACTTTTATAAGTCTACCAACCACTAAAAAATGGAGAGAGGAGAGAGAAAATGTTGCCGACTTAAAGCACGTGATTAAAATGGCAGAAAAATTAAAATAAAGAGAAATTTGGAGCTCTCAATCAATAACGGCGGATTGTTTTGGTCCTTAGGTTGGCGTCCATGTCGTAAGCATTTCAAACGTGCGTTAATTTGCCTTTTCTTCTACACGCATACATATAAATAAACATTCATTCTTTGCTGGATTCTTCCATTTCTGTGTGCAAAATCTCATCTTTTTCTCCGATTGGAATTACCCACCGGCGGAATCTGATTCCTTTTCATCTGGGTCTCTCTGTTTCTCTCTGTTCTTCTCCGATTGCTCTGTTTTAATGGCGGTTCTTCCCATTTCCATGGAGCAAAACTGCAACTTGGAGCTTCGTCTCTCTCCTTCTACGTCTTTCTCCGACCAAGATTCCGGCGACCACCGCCACCACCAGCCTCGTCTCCACCAGTTCTTGTAAGTTTCTGCTTCTTATCATCTCTGTTTCTCTTTGAATGTTTGTATGTCTGTGAAAGTGTATTGATTTTGGGTTGTTCTTTATGGCAGGGATGATGAATCGAGCAAAAATTCTCAGCAGCAGATGACTATTTTCTACAATGGGAGAGTTTGTGTTGCGGATTTTACAGAGGATCAAGCTAGAGCTATAATAATGCTTGCAACAAGACATGTAGAGGAGCGATCGATTAATCGTCGCCGGAAATTGGAACGGTCGATGTCGCCGGAGCAGTGTAATGGTGAAGGTGGTTCTGGTTCTGGGCTGTCCATGAAGAGATCTTTGCAGAGGTTTTTACAGAAAAGGAAGAATCGGGTTCAATCTGCTTCACCTTACAATCATTAGCCTTCCATTGCTCCACTTTCTTTCTTTTTATTGGTTTTTTCCCTTCAGATGATTGAATATGTAACGATGTTTAGAGATGTAATTTGTAGAGAACTTACTTTTTTGGAGTTTCTTTAATGAAAAATTGGAAAAAAAAAAATCATTTTTTGATATCTGGTTGTTTAGATCTGCCTTCAAACTCAAGATCTAGAACTTGTATGATGTGTAGTACTATAAATTCTATGTGGAACATCAGATCTTGAGTTTCGGTGAAGCTTTTGTAATATAGTGTGAGATCCCACGTCGATTTGGAGGAGAACGTAGTATTCTTTACAAGGGTGTGAAAACCTCTCCCTAGTCAACGAGGAGATTGAGTTCAAAGGGGGTGGAAACGTTGGGCCTCGAACAGGGGTGGATCGTGAGATCCCACATCGGTCAAGACACCGGACAATGTGTCAATGAGGAAACTGAGCCCCAAAGGGAAGTAGACATAAGACAGTGTGCCAGAAAGGACGCTAGGCTCCGAAGGGGGGTGGATTGTGAGATCCCACATCAATTGGAGAGAAGAACGAAACATTCTTTATAAGGGTGTGGAAACCTCTCTCTAGCTAACACGTTTTAAAAACCTTGAAGGGAAGCCCAAAAGGGAATCCTGAAGAGGACAATATCTACTGGCAATGGGCTTTGACGGTTATAAATGGTACTAGAACTAGACACCTAGTGGTGTGCAGTTTCAAAGGGGTGGACACGCTGGCCTCGAAGGGGGTGATTGTGAGATCCCACATCGATTGGGGAGAAGAACGAAACATTCTTTATAAGGGTGTGGAAACCTCTCCATAACAGACGCGTTTTAAAAACCTTGAGGAAAAACTCGAAAGGAAAAGCCCAAAGAGAACAATATCGACTAATCGTAGACATAGACGGTTACACATAGCCTCTACATAATCAAGTTATAGAATGGTTCAAGTATGGAGAAACTCACATATAAAACACCGATATTGAACAGATCCAAAAGGTTCGATACGATCTCGAAAGAGGAGAGGAGAATATAGATAACAAAATTGGAAGGTAGATGATGTTTATGATCCTAAGCAATTAAGCCATGTTAAGATAGCATCTGCACCTTTTTGCCAAGAACAATCCAACATCATGTCATGAGCAACTCCTTGTATACAGATTGGTGTCACACTGTAAAACCTGCCTGTTTCATTCAATCCTTCATCATCCTACACAAGAACAACCAGCAGTGTTCATCCATTACAAAAGGAGCTCAAGTTTAAACAATTTGTTGCAGAACAATTTTGATTCCAGTTCTTAAAAATAAATGAATACCACAATGAAATCATCACTTGCACCAAGCACTAGTACTTCCATGCATGATTTGGGCAGTGATGGTACTGGAAGGGATGCGTTCAGCTTCCTTAGATCAAATAATGGCATCCTTGAGCTTTCTTTCATCAACTCTTGATATCTGAAAAGGAAGTTTAGAGATTTTGAAGCAGATTATAGACTAACATTTAAGCATGGAATGCAAATACTTCGTCATGCGTTCTAACTCGAGTAACAGTCCAAGCTCACCGCTAACGGATATTGTCCTCTTTGGGCTTTTCCTTTCGGGCTTCCCCTCAAGGTTTATAAAACGCGTCTGCTAGAGAGAGGTTTCCACATCCTTATAAAGAATGATTCGTTCCTTTCTTCAACCGATGTGGAATCTCACAAATGTTACATCACTCTTCTTACGATAATTCCATAACTTTTCTTATCCAACTTAGCTATCAAATTTCCAATGCATTTATGGACTGGAAACCGAACAATGATCGCAACAACTAAATTAACTTGAGGTATTTCAAACTATACGAACCGTGAAACAAGACGATCCTCCATTGTTGCAGAGAAAAATGTCTCCTTGCAAAGAGGAAGAGATGTTTGAAAAGCCTTTGCTGCCAAACTGAGTGTCACCTACTCAAAGTGAAACAAGATAGTCATGAATTGCTAAAATATGTAGGAGCATTTAAGATTTAGTAAAAGTATGTCATGTTCGTTTGTAACCGTCTAAGCCTACTGCTAGCAGATATTGTCTGTTTTGGCCCGTTATGTGTTGTCGTCAGCCTCACGGTTTTAAACGCGTCTGCTAGGGAGAGATTTCCACACACTTATAAGGAATGTTTCGTTCCCCTCTTTGAACGATGCTTTCAGTGGAATGCCTATATCGAACAGATTTGAGCTCGAGAAATAGAAGGCACTACCAAAGGCATAGCATGTGTCTACTTATGACATACCCAATGAACCAAGAACAGTCGATAGACTCATAAAAAAAGATGCAGAAGCCACCCAGCACTAATTATTATGTCTCAAATTCATGAGGAAGTACCTTAAAAGCAGCAATGGGTTTGGTAAAGAGATAGCGCTTTACGAGTCCACTGGAGAAGCGAAGAAAATACCGAGTTAGGTCGATTATGTTCATGAAGTAATGATTTTGAACTGAGCAGTATGGATGTACCTGTTGCCGGAAGGAGGTACAGAACAGACAAGAACAGCTCCAGTAAGCCTTGGGAACAATCTTTCTGGATCTAGATCATGCATTATGTATGAAATCATATATGTATAAAATAATTGAGCCTTGACAATTGCAAGCTGTAATGTATTCTTAGTATAAGATATGAAATTAACGTAAGCCCACCACTAACAGATATTGTCTTCTTTAGGCTTTCTCTCCTGAGCTTCCCCTCAAGGTTTTTAAAACGCGCTTGCTAGGGAGAGATTTTCACATCTTATAAAGAATGTTTTGTTCCCCTTCTCCAACCGATGTGGGAGCTCACAATCCACCCCCTTCGAGACGCTGACACTCGTTCTCCTCTCCAATCGATGTGGGATCTCATAATCCACCCTTCTTCGGGGCTCAGCATCCTCGTTAGTCCTTGTTTGCAGATATTGTCCTCTTTGGGCTTTCCCTTTCGAGATCTCCTCAAGGTTTTTAAAAATGCGTCTTCTAAGGAGAGGTTTCTACACCCTTAAAAAGAATGCTTCGTTCTCCTCTCCAATCGATGTGGGATCTCACAGAAATATTTGACCTCGTTACATAAGGCCATATAATTTAAACTGGTAGATAGATAAAATCTCCACATTTTACTAAACCAATTCAACTATGAATTAGAACCTGCTTCACTTTTGTGAAGAGAAGATTGATGAAAAGGAGCTACCTGAAAAATCATCATATTTGCTGTTTGCTATGTAATATTGTACAATAAGACCTCCAAATGAGTGCCCAAGCAACACTGGTGGTATACTAAAACTTGTATGAATGAAGTCAGCAATATCACTCGCATGTGTCTACTACAAAATTTGGAATGAGGAAGAAATAAGAACACCACCAATACATCCAAAAAAACAGAGAAACTTTCAGGTAGATAGATAGCTAAATTACCTGGAGAGTACCAGCAACCGATGCAGATGGTGCATCACTTTCACCCTGACAATTCATATCAAGAAAGAAATATGATTGAATGTAAATAGTTTAAGGCAATTTATACATAGAATCAGCAATTGGGCATGAACTGAGAAAGCAATCAAATCCCTAAATATCTCAAAATTCTAGCATTTTAGCAAAAAAGAATGGAATCGAGGGAAACCCACCTGACCCAACAAGCTGATGGCATAGCAATCGAACCCAGAAGCCGAAAAGAATGGCAGCCAGTGTTCTGCCCAAGACCAAGCAGCGTGGTAGCTTCCATGGACAAAGAGCAGAGGTGGGCGTTCCACATTTGCAGCCATTGATTCGGCCGATTTCGCGGAACCCTTTTGCACAATTACCTCCATTTGAAGACCAGAGGGGAGTTCATGGAAGATGCGGTTCTGTTGGTCCTTCAGCTTGAAGGGTACTCGCATTTTATGGGGTCTAAGGAGCTGGGCATTTGGCCTGAAGGTGGGTTTTGGAGTAGGAATTTTGGGTCGAAGGAGGGCGATGGGATGGATAGAGGCAAGAACAGCCATGAATTCCAAAATTTTGTTCCTTCAGGTCATTTACAGTTCTACCTCCCCCTTCGCCTTTCGCAATTGCAATTTGGATCTTAAAATAAAAGAGCTTCTTTTTTTGGAAGATAATGATAAGTTGTGCATTTCGAAACTAATAATTCTTTTACGGATAAACAATTCGATGAAGGGTGTTTATATGATTTCATAATTCATCCACACAAACACATTTTTTTTTTTTTTTTCTACCCAACCATTCCAAAAATAGAGTTACAATCAACGTACTTTTATGATTATTATGAAAGTTAAGAATATTTACGGAGTATTATGGATGTAATTTGTGAACCCTTAATATTTAAGTTTTATGAAATTCTAGTTATTAAGATAACATTTGTATTATATATAAGTAATTTTTTTTTAAATAATTAAAAAAGAAACGCGGACATCTTAATCCAAAAGAGTTCAAGCTGACATTTTCTTAGTCGGGTCAATTTGACCAATCCAAAAATATAGTTACAATCCAACTCGACCATATTTTTAAGATTACTATGAAAATTAAAAAAATTTACTTTTGTTACGTACCAATGTTAATGATGTATTTATGATTTGTAAATATTTTGATATTTGAAATTAATGAGATTTTAGTTGGTAAGTAATTTTAATAATTAAATTAAATTAATTCTTTTAGATTTTTTTTAAATTAAAGGGTTATTTTCTATGTCAAAATTACTCAAAGTCTCTTATTAAAAATAAAATAAAATTATGTATCTAATTATTTAATTGGGATCTTTTCAGGGTGAATAAATTCAAGAATTTATTAAACTTTTTTTGAACTAAATATATATAAATTAAAAGTTATAAATTTATAATTTGACATATATATATATATATAAAGTAGGCAATTAACGTCTCCCTCAAAGATGTCGGACACGTGGCACAGTGATATGAATTCTCACCAATTTGAATTGTCCACTTGTAAGGCTATAATATAAAATAACCCAAAAAGCTTTGGCACTTAATTCTCCACTATCCAATGTATTACTTAACTGAGTCGTCGTAAATTTTTCAACTCAAACAATGCTTAGTAAATGATAAATTTAACTTAAACAATGCTCTTTGAGTTGTTCGGATTGTTCGGACCATTTATTCAAATTTTTATTTTAATAAAAATAAAATATTAGATCATACTGTTGGATTGGATGATGGAAGTCCACATCGGCTAATTTCGAGACTTTTTGGAGAAGCCCAAAGTAAAGCCATGAGAGTTTATGGTCAAAGTGGACAATATCATTCTATTGTGGAGAGTCGTGTTCGTCTAACACGTACAACATCTATTTACTTTTATTTTGAAATGTATTTAATTAAAAAAAAAAAAAAAGTGGTAAACCACCCTATAAAAAGGAGTGTTTTGCAAATTAAAACTACCACCAACTGATTTTGAAAAGCCTGATCTCCCTGTGTTCTTGTTCCATCAGCAGCAGCAGCTAAGTGATCAATGGCCATGAAACCCAGAAGAAAGTTCCTCCATTTATACGCAGAGGAAGCTCTCTGTTTCTTCGCCTTCCTTCTCTCCCTCTTCATTTACTTCTCTGCTTTCAATCTCTCTCTCTCCACTCTCTTCCGCCACACCACCTTCTGGTTTTGCCTCTCCAACACTCTCATTTTCATCATCGCCGCCCATTCCCGCGCTTTCTCTCAGCCCCCCACCTTCAACGCCGCCGCCTCTTCCGTAATCATCCCAACCCCACCACCAAATAACTTCAATTCCGGCAACCCAACTGAAAATCATCAACAACAACAAATCCCACTTCCCACTGGTACACACACAAAGATTCTCTCTTTTCTATTTTTAACATTTTTATTTTCATTCTTCTTATTTTTTAGATATGACCAAATTGAATTTGGGTTAATTATTTCAGAAATTTCGATTAATAATCCGAGAAAATCTTACGATCGAAGCAAGTCGGAGAAAGCGATAAGAAGAGTTGCTAAGGAAACGAAGATTGCGATGAGGAGATCGAAGACGATGACGAGAAACGATGCAACGTCGACGAGAAATGAAAAAGAAGAGACGAAGAATGAGTTAGCGGAGATGTCAAATGAAGAACTGAACAAAAAAGTTGAAGAGTTTATTGAACGGTTCAATAGACAGATGAGACTTCAAGCCATTGGAGATAGTGAGTAGTAGAATAGACCAATATTATGCGTGTATTATTGTAATATCAACTCGAATATAGTTCAACTAGTTAATATATTGTTTTTTTTTAATTATTTTTACTCGTTTACCTGAGAAGATTTACAAATTTAAACGTCGTGGACTAAATTGTTATAAACGAAAGTTTATCAATTATGTTGACAAATGACGACAAGACTATGAATTGTAGAGTTATAAACACGAAGAATAAAGAGGTTTCCTCTGACAACGGATATATTTATTTTGATTCATTTCACCATTCATTTCTTCCGTACTAATCGAAAAAAATAGTTTATAGAAACTGAACTGTTCATGAATTATGTTGATAATAACACGTTACAATTTGGTGGAGCTTTTCCACCGCAATATATTTTAAAAAAGAAGAAATTTTAATAAAGTAAATTCACCAACACATAATCATAATCAAACATATTTATTTATAATATTTGTTGTTATTAATCTTCTCATCAAATACAAATAAATATATATATATATATATCTATTATCTTTTTAAGGTTCGAGTTTAGTAACATTTTAGTCTTTAAATTTTTAAACATGACATCTTAATTCCGGGGTTTAAAAATGGTCTTGATCCCCTTATATTAATTGTATAATTGAAGGAGGCTAACGTGACACGTTTTTTAAATTAAAAAATAAAAAATAAAAATATCTTTAGATACTTCCTTCTCCTTCCTCCCATCCATCGTCTCTCAACCCACCGTCTCTTTCTCTGCTAATCTCCATTTATCTCAAATTTAAAACGAAGGGTTCTCGTCCTTTCGGGTCAAGGGAGAAGGAGTCGATAGGTAACTATGATGGACGTTACAGTCATGTTTGTCGAAGGTGTATTTCTCAATGCTACATGCCCATTGCATACCAAAACCCTTATGTTGTATCACTTTATTGTTTTCCTTCTCCGCTTTTATATAGTTTCCCTTTTGTATTTTCAAAGTGTATGACATTTCGGCAAAATCATGTCTACATTTGGTAGACTTAAAAATGCCGGCGACTGATCGTCAATTCTTCCTACCCTGAATTACATGCTATTTATGTCGTGATATTTCTTTCGTTGCTTATAGCCATATAACATTACTTTCCTCATTTTCTAGATTTTACTTTCAAATTTCTCTTTCTAAAATCTATCAATGGCCTCATTCTCTAAAACCTTCTTCTCAAAGTAGGGCCAGAAGTTTGGGTATACGTCGTCAGGTCAAAGGCAACATGATTTTGAACTAGCTGACTCACTCGATGATGAGAGTGAGTACCGCAATTACTTACAAACATCCCGTAAGAGCATGATTGTGACAACAGGCCGTCGTGGCCATCTATGAAAGGAGAGAAAAAAAAAATTATTTAAATAAAAAAAAAAGTGTCAGGCCAATTTTTATTAGCTACAGTAATAAAAAGTATGTAAAAAAAAAAATCAAAACAATATTTTAAAATCGGAATTTTATGTTATTATTATAAAAATGAATTTATTAATGTATGAGAAATTTTTAATAAAGAAAGAAATAGAAAAATGATGCCATTTACTATTAATTTACTTAACCACATACCAATAAGCTTTTATTGATTTGATTGTAATTTGATTATATTAAATGATACATATAATTACAAGAATTACACGTGGAACTATTTCCCATTCATTTAATCAATCCTTAAATCATTTTTTTATTTCTTTGATGGAACTTAAAAGTGATGATTAATAGCTTATTAAACTTTGTTTTTTTTTGTTTAATAATGTATGCTTTCAAGCTATTGGGATCTCCAATAATCTAAGCTATGTTATTTTAAGATTTTTTTTTGTTAGACTTGGATCGATCTTAATTACGAGCAGTCCTAAGACGTGATGCAGAGTTGAGCTTTCTGCAATGGAAGCAATAAAATAATCGATCTAGCTCGTTCAAATATTTCTACTTGAGTTATACATGCTCTCAATGTCATCGTGCTCTCTTATTGTAACAATTCAAACTCACTGATATTAGATATTATCCGTTTTGGTTCGTTACGCATTGTCGTCAGCCTCATGATTTTAAAACGCATCTAGTGAGTATTCACTTTACTGTGTAACTCTAAAAGACACGTTTTAAAACTTTGAGAGGAAACAAAAAATAGATAGCTGGACAGTATTTGTTAGTTGTGGGCTTGAGCTGTTACACTTATTGCTTGCTAGTGTATAACATTTACTTTTTCAAACTACTTTCCAAAACGTTCTCTAACTTCATTTTCCAAGAATGGGGTGGAGGCTAAAATATTGGTCTTTTGTGCTACCAAAAACCCGAGTTTTAGCTAGTTGACTTACTTGAGAGGGAGAGTAGTTGTCGCACAATCGCATCACAAGTTTCAAAAAAGTATGATTATCTAATAGCTCATGCCCACAGCTAGTAGATATTGTCCGTTTTGGCCCGATACATATCGTCGAATGGTTTGTTCCCCTCTCCAACCAATTTGAGATCCTCACAATCCACCCTTTCTTGGAGGCCCAACGTCCTTGCTGGCACATCGCCCATACCATTTGTAACAATCCAAACCCACTACTAATAGATATTGTCCGCCTTGACCCGTTACGTATCGCTATCAATCTTACGATTTTACAACAGGTCTACTATGGAAAGGTTTCCACACCCTTATAAGAAATATTTCATTTCCCTCTCTTACCGATGTGAAATCTCATAGATTATGACAGTAATCTTTATAAAAAGATGCATTTTTCAAAATTGTTCGAAACTTCAATGAAATTTCGACACGGTGTATTATAATATCATAAAGTCAATAAACTTCGGGATCGTTTTCGAATAAGATAAATTATTTTTATGTGTACTTGAAAATACTTTCCAATAAGAAAAAGGAAAAAAAAGGTGTTGAATCTTTAATTTGGTGGGTGGGAAAAGAAGTGTAAATTTATTGTGCCACGTAGCTGCTTTAATTGCAAAGGAAAAGATTGTGGAGGGCCATAAAGAAAAGCCTTCACACCACGAATTAAAAGGTAAAATACACAAAAAATAAATAAATAAACCCCTAAGTAACCCAATATTTTGACACCTTTGCATTTCATATTATAAACATTTGTAACAAATAAAGTCATAATCATCAAACATTACTATTTACACCTTTCATTTCAATTCTTTTAATATATAATTGCCCTACCTTTCGGACGAAGAAATGACCAATCTGATATATAGTTCGATAAATAAGGTTAATAATTACCATTTTAAAGGTCGATGATTCGATAAAATAAAGAAGGAATGAAGAAATCTCGATCGAAACTCAAATTTATAGATAGAAATAGAATTAGGCCCTGTTACCCAATAAGCTAACCTATGAGCCGTGAAGAAAGAGTTTGGAGTTGGGTCTTAATCTTTTACAAAGATATAAAAATAAAAGTAGTCAGTGAGGTCCCACATCGATTGGAGAGATGAACAAAATATTCCTGATATGAACTAAGAGACATCAATCATACAATATACTTCAATAAACATATGAAAAAAATATTGTTGAAATTATCAAAAGATATTTCAATTCATGCCACGTTGAAGAAGAATTAAGATTCATGTTATAAATTTTGGGTGGATTACAATTTAGAGTAATTTAGAGTTATATTTTAAGACTTTTTATTTACATTAGCTTACAATTACATAATGGTTAATTATGACCATTAAGTATGAACGTTACAGCTCTCCGAATGCCTTTAATAGTTTCAGTTTGGGGCTACTTTAATAGTTTCATTTTGAAGCTATATAAAGTGTACGTTGTATTTGTAAAGAGACTTGAAAAATGTAGTAAAAAAAGCATTTGTGCTTTCTTTAGCTAATGACTAAGTTTCTTTGCAATGCTATGTAGTTTAGGTTGTATGTAAAATCATTCAAGCTCATTCAAGTTCGATATGATCGATCTTACTTGTGGAGTGATTCGAATCTCAAACAATAGTCTTGTCTTGAGATATTCGATCAACAAGGTAATCTGAATCTTATTCCCCTTGCAGTGATTTCCATGTATCAATTCCTTATTAGGGTGTGGATACCTGTTCCCAACGATATGTAATGAGTTAAAACGGATAATCTCTAAGAACGGTAGACTTGAGCTGTTACATAGTCTCTAGCTTTATTCTTCGAGTTTGACTACTATATTTTAGATAGTTATATATAAATGTGACGCCCAGTGGTACAAAAATAAATTAATATTATATCAAAATGAGAGTGAGGCTATGATAATTAATAAATACTTTAAAAAGTTAATAGTTGTATGAAAAATAAAATTTAATACGATTTTTTTTATTTTTCGCTTGAAAAAAATCCATGGAAGATAATTGTATTTCTAAAAAACAACGATAAGATTGCTCAGTTGAAGACTCATTGGAAGCAAAGTGGAAATCCATGGCGTTGGGCTCGCTGGGAATTCGTCTTCTTCCAGTTTCATCTCCCCCTAATTCGTCGGAAATTTCCTTACCCTTCACTTCGCGAAGAGCCATAGTGTTTGCCCCGACTGCTTTAATGGCTTCCCTGCTCGCTTTCCCCGTTCCCAGTTTTGCCGCTCTTCCCCAGCTGCAAGACGAGGTTCCACAAGAAGAAGATCGAATCGTTGGCCTTTTCCAGGTCCCTTCTCATAATCTTAGATAATAACTCTAGAATTCTTCTGTTTCGATTGAAATTAGGTCTTCTTCATCTGTTTTGTTCTATTGGTTCTGATTGCAATGTAGGAAACTTCACCGTCGGTTGTTTATATAAAGAATCTTGAAATTGCTAAAAAACCCCAAAACCCTTCTGAAGAAGCCATGCTTATTGAGGATGATGAAAACGCCAAGGTTAAAGGGACTGGTTCGGGGTTTATTTGGGATAAATTTGGGCATATCGTAAGCTCTTCTCTTCTTTGATTCTTTACATTTCTTCTAGCGCCCTGCTGCTGCAAATTTTGAGCTGAAGAATGTGTGTTTGTGACAGGTTACTAATTACCATGTCGTTTCTGCATTGGCTACTGATAATAGTGGATTACAGCGTTGTAAGGTTTTGTTCGTTAGTTACTGTGTTTTGGATTGTTGAGCATTCTTAGTGGCTGATAGACATGCTAGCAGTCTCTAGTCTTGGTTTCTCAGTTTTGCTTGCTTCTGTAGGTAAATTTGGTCGATGTTAAAGGAAATGGAATCTCTAGAGATGCAAAGATTGTAGGATTTGATCCAGAGTATGATCTAGCTGTTCTTAAGGTATTGAATCAACCTTGCTTGTATTTATCGACGGTGCTAATTTAGCTCTAGATTTGTGTATAGAGTATTCTTAGCTTCATCTCCTAGAAGCAAATATATGGATATGAGACACAAATACGTCACGAACGGTGACGTGATTTTATAAAAATTTAAGGCACATGCATGGAAAAAACACATTGATTACTGTACAAACTTTTACTAGAAGGAAATTCAAAATCAACAAGTTTATTATGCCTTTTATATGCTTTAAAAAATGAGTTTGATGTATTTCAATCTCAAAATTTGTTATTTTCTGTGAGATCCCACAACGGTTGGAGAGGAGAACAAAGCATTACTTATAAGGGTGTGGAAACTTCTATCTAGTGGACGCGTTTTAAAACTTTGAGGGGGAGCTCGAAAGGGAAAGCTCAAATAAGACAATATCTGTTAGTGGTGGGCTTGAGCTTGGGTGGTTACATTTTTGTCCTACATATTATGCCTATGTATATTTGGTACTTAACAAATATTTAATACATGTCTCACAAATGATAATCCTATATCGACTTTGTGCAACTAGTGTCGAACACATAAAGTATGTGCTAACAAGTATTCCATGTGTCCAATAAGTGTTGGAGTGTCCAAGTGTTTGAAACGTGTTGGAGACGGACACACTGCCCAAACTAAAATGTTTGTGCTTGTTAGAAACCATGATTGGCTGATTCTGAAGATTCCATGTAACATCCAGGTGGAACTTGAAGGACATGAACTAAAGCCCATAGTCTTTGGTACCTCTCGAAGTTTACGTGTTGGTCAGAGCTGCTATGCCATTGGCAACCCTTTTGGTTATGAGAAGACACTCACAGCAGGAGTAAGGCATCAAGAATGTTACTTCCTCCATTTAATATAGGGAAACCCACTTTGAGTTTTCCATTCCAAACCTAAAACTAATACTTCTCTCTTATAATGAACATATTAATCATAGAAGTTTATAATATCTCTGATCTCACACACATTTATGCTTTCTTCAAGTGTCATATCAAGTTTCGTACTGGTGTTCTTTACCCAAGTAACACAGAGTCATATAGCAGATTGACTAAATAATTAAGAACCGTAAATCATTCAGGGTTTGGATAGCAGGTGATCAGCGGATTGGGTAGAGAAATTCCATCCCCAAATGGAAGGGCCATCAGGGGAGCTATTCAGACAGATGCTGCTATTAGTGCAGGTTCATGGTTCAACTTCCTGAAATAAGATTTTTCCATTTCAAACACTGTTCTGTTATCTTTTCATGCTCTTTCTTCTCCCTTTTCAAAGCTATTCTCCTTTCATCACTCATATTACAAGTGTTTATTGATTCCACTGATCTTGAATCTTGAAACTATTGAACAGTTAAATTCCCAGCTTATCTTGTTCTTTCTATTCGGTCTCTGGTTTATGCTGCCCAAGTCATCCATTATAATGCATAGAAGTTTTACAGGGAATTCAGGGGGGCCATTAGTTGACTTGTACGGCCATGTAATTGGAGTCAACACAGCAACTTTCACTCGCAAAGGTGAAGGATCTTAACTTCTTCATCTGCCTTAGTTTGTCAGTGGAAATATGAATGCATAATTTCTTTGCCTTAGTAAGTATCAAAGCTAGTTCAACCTTTTCTAGCCACTTGAAAGAACAGTCTTCACAACAGTAAAGAAAGAAAGAACGACTAAATAATGGTATTTTTTGTGCTTATTAAATTCTAAGTTGCGGTTTCATCTTTGGTTATTCCCTACAGGAACTGGAATGTCTTCTGGTGTTAATTTTGCTATACCAATAGACACAGTTGTACGGACTGTGCCATATCTTATTGTATATGGAACGCCTTACAGTGAGAGATTTTGAACGAGTTTTACTATCTTGAGGGAACACAGCAGTCATTCAGGCAGAACCAACTCCTCTTCAAGACCTTAGACCACACTGTAAATGAATTTGCTTTCTCTAACGTAGTATCCATATACATTTCAAGATCTTGGTCTGAGTATTATTCTTCCTTCTCTCTGTTAGGTAATTCTATCATTGAAGCTACGATTGATGAAATGCAACGGGAAGAGTTTGGCGATTGTGTGTTTGTTTAAATGTCTATAGTAAGCTTGTAACGTTAACACATTTGAGTTCTAAACTAAATTTAAAAAATGCCCATATTTCCACTAAAACATCATGTTGTTTTAGAATTTTTCTGTAGTAATAGAAACCGTCATAAACATTCTCTTCAAACAAGTGTGCAGATTTCCCCCCTCCCCTCTTAGCCTAAGGCTTGATCTTATTAGCTAAACAGATAACAGCGCCAATTGTTCATCAATGGTACTATCTACATGACAAGATACACGGCAAGAGTTAGGGATAAGAATAAGACCTAGGCACCGTTGTTCCATCGGAGAGGGTGAGCTACGCCGAGTGCTACGATACTCTACTGCATCTTGAAGGATGATATTTCCTTGCTTGTCCATGCAGTAAAAGGAGCCCAAGAAAAACCTTCCATCTTTAATACCTATGAGCATTCGACGGAACAGAAGCTTTCTCACCTTTCCTACACGATCTAAACTGTCTGGATTAGACTCAACATTGCAACCAACCTGAACCATGGATCCTCCTGATTCTTGTTCCATCTATGGTTACTTCAATTGGTCCCTATAAGTGGAAAGGTAGTTGTAGTTGATGAACAGGCCCAATTATATAATCAGAATTGCAACTAAAGTCACTGTAATCTGAGTGAAAAAACGGGTTAAAATTGTCGGAAAGAGATTGGGATTTTGTGAAATGAGGAAAAGATCAAAGCCATAAAAGTAACGAATGCTAAACACAAGAGACAAAGAATCCATCAATGGAAAACTAATGGCAGGACAGATCAGGTCTTATTCACATAATTTCATTATAACAAACAATGTTCTTAAAAGCTGTATTCTAATTATGTAGAGAAATGCATTTGCCAAAAGAACAATCCCAATAAGAGCAACTATCATTCCACCACATATAAGGGCATACAAACAACAGGTAATGGATGGAAATGATGATAACTCTACCAGAGATCATGATATAAGAGATATAACCCCACTTTAGTACTCTAGTTATCTCAACCCACAAAACCAATACTGGTGAGTCTGTAAATTGATCAAAGAGACTAGCATACAGCTAATACTAACAATTTTGTCAAAACTCAAAAGAATGTCTCTCAAGATCATCATTACAGATGATATTGCAGGAGGCCCTGTAGCAGGTACAGAGGGAGGAGGCAAGTGGTCTAGAGCTCTTGACTTGACTGATTAATTGCAAGTTGTGACTCTTAAGGCATGAGTGATTCGACAAGGACAGGGTAAAGTCCAAGCACATTATTCCTTTAAACTAGAGGAAATGGTTAAAAATTAAAATGGTTATGGCAGGATTTCATAGCAATTCTGGTTAAGGAATTAGAATACACATTCACTAGAACCTTCGATTATCTAGTTTTGAATCAACGCAAACAAATCTCACTTTTACATGCAAACGTTACAAGTCAAGCGCCTGAGATTAATCCATTGTACCATCTCTAAGTCCACTTACACAATATTCAATCCAAGTAAGCATCTACAGAAACTTAAACCCCTCATCTCCAGGTTAATATATCAAATTCCCGTCTCGATTAAGGTGTTGTACCAATAGCAGAAGTAAGATTGATTGTACTAACACACCCACCAACTGAAATTAAACAAAGAGACAAAGATTTATATGGTTTGAAGATAAGAAATTCCCCTACATCTACGGGTAGCAACCAATCTCAATAATCAAAGTGTATATCTCATACTACAAAGTCTCTCAACAAAAGTTCTTCTCAAATGACACTCAATAAATACAAATGACACAAACTCAATAAAAAACAATACCCACAATCATCCTAGACAACTTTTTATATAAGGATGATTCATGTCAAAATGATAATATGAATCATCAAGCGATGAGGATTAATAACCAAATTAATATTCTTATTTAATCAAAATGGTTATAAACTAAATGGGAGTTAATAACCAAATTAAATGAGATTTATGACAATTTACAATAATCTCCACCTTGTCAAAAGATCCCCAAGCAGATGACTGGTTTAGTTGCCACCAAGTCAACAAACTACTTCTTCTTCTAACATTGATCAGATTTTCTTCAAACTGCCTACCAAATTTCCAAACGATAGCATATGCTTTCCTTATGATTGATGGAGTTCCATAGCTACAAAGATGCTATTCAGAGCTCGGATAGTTTACACTAGCAAGTGGCTATGAATCAGGAGATAGAATCATTGCAGTTAAATCAAACTTGGGACTTAGTAAACGATCCATCATCAAGGCACCGATAATACACACAATGATTAAATTGACTATGAGTGTACATATGCTTTACCATGAAGTGATCAAACTTTTTATACCATTGGTGAGGAGATTGCTTCAACACATACATAGATTTCTTCAATCTGCATACCAAATGTTGTTGCCCAACCATGTAAAAACCAACTGGTTGTGCCATATATATTTCTTGCCATTTTTAAATTAAGTTGTGCAAGCTCAAGATTAAATTGAGCAACCAAAGCCAACAAAATTCGAATGGAAGAATGCTTTACCACAGGTGAGAAAATCTCATTGTAATCAATATCTTCCTTCTACGCATAAACTTTAGCCACAAGTCGTGCCTTATAACGTATACCAGAAGAATCTTCCTTGTTTTGCATAAACCCATTTACAACCAATTTCCTTCCTACCTTTTGGAAGATGTCCTAAGTCCCAAGTCTGATTTATCTGCAATGACTCTATCTCCTGATTCATAGCCACTTGCTAGTGTAAACTATCCGAGCTCTGAATAGCATCTTTGTAGTTGTGGGAACTCCATCAATCATAGGGAAATCATATTCTATCGTTTGGAGATTTGGTTCTCCTGGTTCATAGCCACTTGCTAGTGTAAACTATCCGAGCTCTTAATAGCATCTTTGTAGCTGTGGGAACTCCATCAATCATAGGGAAATCATATGCTATCGTTTGGAGATTTGATTCTCCTGATTCATAGCCACTTGCCAGTGTAAACTATCCGAGCTCTGAATAGCATCTTTGTAGCTGTGGGAACTCTATCAATCATAGGAAAATCATATGATATCGTTTGGAGATTTGGTAGGCAGATTCAAGAAAATTGGAAGTAGTATGTTGACTTGGTGACAACCAAACCAGTTATCTGCTTGGGGAGCTTCTGACAAGGTGGAGATTGTTGTAAATTGTCATAGATCTCATTTAATTTGGTTATTAACTCTCATTTAGTTTATAACCCTTTTGAATAATATTCTTATTTATTTTGGTTGTCTAGGATGATCGAGAGTATTGTTTTTTATGGGAGCTTGTGTGTCATTTTGTATTTGTTGAGTGACATTCGGAAGAAACTTTTGTTGAAAGACTTTGTAAAGTGAAAGTGTGAGATCTACACTTCGTAACACTTTGATTATTGAGATTGGTTGCTACTCGTATATGTAGGGGAATTTCTCCTCTCTGAACTACGTAAATCTTTGTCTTTTGTTTAATTTCAGTTAGTGGGTGTGTGAGTACCATCGATTTTACTTTCGCTATTGGTACAACAATTGGTATCAGAGCTTCGTGGTTGTGGCATTTTTTGGACAACAAGTGGTATAAGAGCTTTTGGTACAACAATTGGGTATCAAAGCATTTTTGGGTGTGGCATTTCACTAGAACAATTGGGTATCAGAACATTTTGGTTATGGCATTAGGGTACAATTTCTAATCCAACAGTCAGCCAATTCATGTTCAGACCTAACAGAAACCCAATAATCTGAGGCAGGGAAAAACGAAACCGAACTTTGAATTACCTAGAAGGCTCGAAGGATCCACCGAAATGGAGTAAGTACAATACTCAAAACATTTTGCTTCGCTTATAAAACAACAAATACAATTAGAAAGAAAGGCGAATATAACACCAATAGAATCATCCAGAATACGGAGTTCGCAGAGGAAAGAGCCACGAATCGGCATCATCGGCGACGCCATTGTGGAGTTTAAAATTTAAGGAAAGATTACCGCCATTAAAACAGGGAAAACAATAAGATAAAAGCTCCAGAATCATACCCGGAGTGGACGAAGAGAAAGAGACGGTGGGAGTCGGCAGAACAGAGTCGATCTTGGCGGCCGATTGTAATTCTAAGCTTCCTGTCGCGGATGAGACCGGAGAAATAAGGGTTAAAACTACAAATCTTTAATATTTAGTTTTCTTTTTAAATAAATGTTTTAATAAATTGTTGAATTTCCAATTTATCTTTATCTAACTATTTAATAAATTTTAATTAAAAATTTATAGAATTATATCTGATCTTATTAAATAAAATAAATAAATAAATAAAACATCTAATTTTATATCTTATTAATCAATTATTATTTTTATCTAATATATCAGAATTTATTTTATATAAAACAATATTTTTGTTTCTAAAATTTGAATTTGATATCGTTTTAGTTTTTGTCGAAGTTAACTTTATATATATTTTTTTGTAAGAAAATATAAATTTAATATTAAAAATATTTTGGTGAGAGAAAAATGATATATATATATATATATATATATATAACAAAAGGTGTCACATTAGTTTCCCAATAACAACATTTAATTAACACAAAAATTAAATTACTAATAAGCTCAACCAAAATGTTGTTTAAATTTTAAAGTTTAGAAATTTATTTAACATTTTTTAGCTGAATTCTTTGAATACCGTGCCGCTTCACGGGCTGCGTGTACAACACGAATTCTTTTCAGGCAAGGTTGTCCGTTTATGTTGGATGTCAGCCTGCGATGTAAAAACAAGCAAAATTTCACGGTGTTGAGCTAATGGGACACTCATTTTAAGAAAAAACGGTTCCCTATTTCAATCGCTTTTTAGAGATTTGTTTAACCTACTCGATTCCATTTCATAAAAACATAGCGTAGCCGTATAAAAGGCCTTCGTTTGGAATCTGGGGTTTGGATATTTCGCTCTGTGGATGCTGTGAGGAGAAACCCAGAAGGGAAATTTGTTTGACACAAGCTTTTCTGAAAAAAACCCCTTTCGTTAATGGCGTCCAGGAGGCAGCTGCAATGTTTGGTCGGGTTGGTTTGCAGGGGAAGGAGGCCATTTTCTACGGTCCCTGAAAGCAGTGCCTCTTCTTTTCCTGCTTCTGAGAAGCTCATCCATATGGAAAAAGATCATAGTGCCCATAAGTGAGCTTCCTATCCTGTTGAACTCTTGCTCTTATCTTGAATTGAATGAATTCTGTCGGTTTCTGTTGTTTTAGCTTGTGGGTTCTCTCTGTTTCTCTCCATATCTATTGTTTCAATCCTGACATGCTTAGTCTTTAGTGGACTGTCTCATTCTATGAGATGCTGTTCAGCAAGCTTCTGAGTTTCATGCTCGAAAGCTATCTATCAGAAGATATCAATCATCTTGTGAAATGAATGCTTATAAGAGAGTGTTTGATGCTTAAATTATTGGTTAGACATAAGTTTTTGTAGTCATGTTACTCATCAAATGGTCGAAGTGGTGAGGATTGTTGGGAGGGAGTCCCACTTTGGCTAATTCAAGAAATGATCATGGGTTTATAAGTAAGGAATACATCTCCGTTGGTATGAGGCTTCTTGGGGAAGCCCAAAGCAAAGCCGTGAGAGCTTATACTCAAAGTGGAGGATATCATATCACTGTGGAGATTCGTGATTCCTAACATGAAGTTTAAATAAGTCTATGCTATATCAAATGCCCTTCAAAAGCCTTGAATTTCCTTTCTACCAGAAGAAGGGTCTTGTAGTCTGTAAATTGTCTATACTTATCTCCTTTGTTAGTTGTGAATGTGCTTCTTTACGTCGATTTTGCCGTTATGGATGGCTACTTTTCGTCGATGCAGCTACCACCCAATTCCAGTTGTATTCTCTGAAGCAAAGGGATCATCTATATGGGACCCAGAGGGTAAGAGATATCTGGATTTTCTATCAGCTTATTCTGCTGTCAACCAGGTACTTTAGTATAACTGATCTCCATGCATTATGTGAATCAAATGTGAAAGTTATTTGAATGATGGCGTGTTTCCTCGTTTGATCTCAAAGTAAATGGGGGCTGGTTATGGTAATCTTCATTCGAAAAGTTTCCTTAAACGTCTCGATCTTTTTTAGCATTATTAATGCTGATAATAGGTGTTTGTTTTAGAAATTACTCAACATTAACTGTCTTGTTTGATCATTTATTCAATGTTTAATTGATTTTTTTATTGCCTTGTTCGTGTAGGGACATTGTCATCCAAAGATTGTCAAAGCGTTCCAAGAACAAGCAGAAAAACTCACTCTTAGCTCTCGAGCCTTCTATAACGATAAGTTTCCCCCATTTGCTGAGTACTTGACACAAATTTTTGGCTATGATATGGTGCTTCCAATGAACACTGGTGCTGAAGGAGTGGAAACTGCTTTGAAGGTGGCAAGGAAATGGGGTTACAAGAAGAAGAAAATTCCCAAAGATGAGGTACGGTAATGGTATCAGGAACTTTTATGTTCTTATTTAGATCGTGTGAGATCCCACATTGGTCAGAGAGGGGAACGAAACATTCCTTATAAGGGTGTAGAAACCTCTCCCTAGCAGACGCGTTTTAAAACCTTGAGGGAAAACCCGAAGAGGACAATATCTGATATCGATGGGTTAAGGTTGTTACAGATCGTGATCTTCAAAATTTGAAAGTTTATTTGTACTCCATTTTAGTTGGGAGCACTTGAAGTCTCATCTCTTCTCTTGCATATGCAGGCTATTATTGTTTCTTGTTGTGGTTGCTTTCATGGCCGGACATTGGGTGCTATATCCATGAGCTGTGACAATGAAGCAACCCGTGAATTCGGGCCCTTGTTGCCTGGACATCTTAAAGTTGATTTTGGTGATGCAGTTGCCCTTGAGAAAATCTTTAAAGGTAAGAGGAATATATTATTCCAAGACATGGTTACTCTCATGTTTGTGGTTTACATGTCAAGAAATTTGTTACTAAAAGGATTATGAAAGAGGCATCTTGTTCATGTATTTATGAAAGAGGCCCTATATGTGCGTGTGTATATGTATGTGTGTATCTATATATATATAGCGTGTGTGTGAGATCCCACATCGGGTGGGGAGGAGAACGAAACATTCTTTATAAGGGTGTAGAAACCTCTCCGTAGCAGACGCATTTTAAAAATCTTAATGGGACACCCGAAAGGGAAAGCCCAAAGAGGACAATATTTGCTAGCGGTGGGCTTGAGGCGTTACATATATATATATATATATTTTGCTTGGTAATGGGGATTTATACTTAGGCATCTGGTCTAACTTCTTGCTTGTCATTCTTATGGAATGCAGAACACGGAGACCGAATAGCTGGGTTTTTGTTTGAGCCGATTCAAGGAGAGGCAGGGGTACGTATGATCGATGTTTTCAGCTGCATTTATATCGGGGTTTTTCACCAACTATAGTGAATAAAATAATGGGTTAAAAGGATCTTACATTGTTCCTATCTGTTCTTACATTGATGAATTAGGATTGCTACCTAATTTATTGACTCTTACTGTTTCCTTTCTGAATTCCAAATCATTTTTATAAGGATATTTTGATATTCTTTTAGGTTATTATCCCCCCCGATGGTTACTTGAAAGCCGTGCGAGATCTTTGCACGAAATATAATATCTTAATGATTGCTGATGAAATACAATCTGGCTTAGCAAGGTCAGGAAAATTATTGGCTTGTGATTGGGAAAATGTCAGACCAGATTTAGTGGTAATGCATTCTCTCCCCTTACCTCATTCGTATTGTTTCATTCTGGATTAGGCTGGTTTAGGACAATCAATGGCCTATTAGCTTCTTTTGTTTTATATTCTTGTAAAACGCATTAGATCTACCAATTCGCTTTGAAAGCTTTTAGCTATGGAAATAATGAAAAACCAACAAATGTAGGAATGATCATGTGAGATCCCACGTTCGTTGGAGAGGGGAACGAAGCATTCCTTATAAGGGTGTGGAAACCTCTCCCTAACATACGCGTTTTAAAAACCTTGAGGGGAAGCCTGAAAGGGAAAGCCCAAAGAGGACAATATCTACTAGCGATGGGCTTAAACTATTACAAATGGTATCAAAGCCAAGTTCCAAATGGTGTGCCAGCGGGGACGTTGGGCCTCCAAGGGGGTGGATTGTGAGGGGAATGAAGCATTCCTTATAAGGGTGTGGAAGCCTCTCCATAGCAGACGCGTTTTAAAAACCACAAGGAGAAGCCTGGAAGGGAAAGCCCAAAGAGGACAATATCTGCTAATAGTGGGCTTGACTCTATGAACAAATGTCGCAAGTGGGAAGATTCTTACTAGAACATGTTATAGCAATGTGCATGTTATAGCAATGTTTCGAAAGCACGTCGAATGAAGATAAGAAATGTTACATCTAAAGCATGTTTTTGGGTCGACTGTATCGGTGCTGCTGAAGTTGGTTGCTACATTCTTAGCCATGTTTTGACTATAAAAAGTATAACGTTCATAGCTTTGACGATCGAGTCATAAAATAGGAGGAAAAAGAAAAAAGAAAAAAGGACTAATTGAGGAATGGTATACTGAGCTTCTTAACCATACTTCTGTCTATATTTGTTCATACCAGCTTTTTCCTTTTCGAGCCTTCACCCTTTAAAAGAAATCACTCGAGCTTAAACTGCTTGATATGGATACCTAAACGTTTCGTTAGTACGAGAATTTCGTCAGCGAATAAACTTCTACATGGTTGTTCATTTCAGATTCTGGGAAAAGCATTGGGAGGTGGAGTAATACCTGTAAGTGCTGTTCTTGCTGACAAAGACGTAATGCTTTGTATCCAACCCGGAGAGCATGGGAGGTCTGTAACATACTTTGTCTCGAACAATAGAATAGTCCATATCGAAACGAGTTTGAAGTCTCTTTAAAGCCAGTGTTTTACCTGTTCTTCTCCTCAAATTTTGGAACAGCTGCTGTGTAGTGATATCAATTAAAACTGACCTTGCCCTTTATCTTACAATGTGTAGTACGTTCGGGGGTAATCCGTTGGCAAGTGCCGTTGCTATTGCGTCGCTTGAAGTGATCAAAGATGAGAGACTTGCTGAGAGGTATGATGAATTGTTGCCTTCTTTTTCCTCTTTGTTTTTTGTTCTCTTAATGATATTAGAAATGTTGAACACGGGTTTTGACATAACGTGCAGATCAGCTAAATTAGGAGAGGAGCTCAGAAAACAGCTCGTCGAAATTCAGGAACGATTCCCACGATACATCAAGAACGTTCGAGGAAGAGGTTTGTTTAATGCTGTGGAGCTCAAAAGCAAAGCCTTATTTCCTGTTTCTGCATATGATATTTGCATGAAGTTGAAGGAGAGGGGAGTTCTTGCTAAGCCAACACATGATTCTATAATTCGGTTAACTCCTCCACTTTCCATAAGGTATGCCAAATCTTTTATAACTGTTGTAACATATGCTGGAACTTAAACGGATACTAGGGTGTGGAGAACGAAACATTCTATATAAGGGTGTGGAAACCTCTCCCTAGCATACCCGTTTTAAAAACTTTGAAAGAAAACTCGAAAGGGAAAGCCCAAAAAGGACAATATGTGATAGCAGTGGGCCTGAGCGGTTACAAATGGTATCAGAGCCAGACATTGATTGTGAGCTGAGTTCTGAAGGGGGGTGGATTGTGAGGTTACACATTGATTGGAGAGAGAAACGAATGTCAGCGATGACGCTGGGCCATGGAGAGGAACGAGTGTCCAGCATGGTCCCCAAAAAGGGGAGGATTGTGAGATCCTACCTTGATTGGAGAGAGGAACAAGTGTCAGTGAGAACACTGGGCCCTAAAGGGGGTGGATTGTTAAATCTCACATTGGTTGGGGAGGAGAACGAAACATTCTTTATAACGGTGTGGAAACCTCTCTCTAGCATACGTGTTTTAAAGACCTTGAAAGGAATCTCAAAAGGGAAAGTCTAAAGAGGACAATATGTGCTAGCGGTGAATCTGAGCTGTTACAAATGGTATCAGAGCCAGACATTGATTGTGAGTTAAGTCCTGAAAGGAGGTGGATTGTGAGATCACACATTGATTGGAGAGAGAAACGAAGGCCAACGAGGACGTTGGGTCACGGAGAGGAACGAGTGCCTAGCGTGAGCCCCAAAGAGGGGGGAGGATTGTGAGATCCTACCTCGATTGGAGAGGGGAACAAGTGCCAGTAAGGACACTGGGCCCTAAAGGGGGTGGATTGTGAAATCTCACATTGGTTGGGGAGGAGAACGAAATATTCTTTATAAGGATGTGGAAACCTCTCCCTAGCAGACGCGTTTTAAAAACTCGAACAATATTAGTACGTCTCAGTTGTGATAATAAATAAGCATTTGTTGTGCAGTTTGGATGAGGTGAAAGAAGGGTCCAAGGCACTCCATGATGTGCTGGAAATTGATCTTCCACAGCTGATGAAGGAAAAGCCACACAGTTCCTCCCCAAGTGATCCCAACATATGTGATCGCTGTGGAAGAAACCTATATGCTTCTGAAGATTAAAAGCTCTCAACTTCTTGTGTTCTTCAACCCCTCAATCCTAAGCCAATAAATTCTGGGTTTTCTCTGAAACTTTTCTTGAACATTGTGTACTACACTCATACTGTGGATTGCTATCAATCTGTTTGATATAGATATGTGTTCAATGCATGGCTTCAACAATGTTCTAACTGTTCTATTTATAAGTTCATATATCAGTTGCTTAGGCTACTATAGGCTCTATTTTAATAATAATCTTTGGTTTACAGGGCATTACATATATATTGTGGCATTATTGTGGGATCCCACGTCGGTTGGAGAGGGAACTCAGCATTATAAAGGTGTGAAAATCTCTCACTACCAGATACGTTTTAAAAATTTTAGGAAAGTCCGAAAAGAAAAGTCTAAAGAAGACGATATACCAATGGAGAGTTCGGGCTGTTACACTAACCATATCTCATTTAAATCATATAAATTAGAGGTGTTCAAATAATTCGATAACCAGATCAAGTGAGTTGAGTTATCAACTTATTTAGGTTAGTTTGAGTCCACGTAAATAAAACTGATACATTTCTAAGTATATTTAAAATATATATATTAAAATTGAGTAATAAATTTACCTATCGAAATGATTAATATTTAATATTTTAATTTTGAATTAAATGAAAATTATATAATTTAAGGAGTAATTAGATTTATTTAATGTTTACCCTTTCAAATCATATAAAAATTTATATATAATTAATAGACGAAGTATATAATATAAGAGACATGCACATTTTAGACTAAGAGAAGGGACATATTAGAGACACAATAATTTGAAACTTTTTTTTTTTTTAATTATTATTATTATTAGAAAATTTTAATATAAATAAATAAATAAATATTGTGGGTCATGTCCTAAAATATTTATAATGCTAAGTTAGCTGGACCACATTAATGTATGTTGAAAATTTATAAAAATAATAAATAAATAAATAAACTTAGCTGTATTATTATAATATTTAGGCAATAATTTTTATTTTGGATTTATTTATGCAAGTGTATCAAATTATTCTGGCTATATATCTCTAATTATAAATATTCAGAATTTTATTTTTGGCGTTATCTTTTTTTTTTAATTCGTTTGAATGATTCGTGTAAATATTTATTTCTTTCTTGGAATTTTATTTTTAATAAAGTTCATGATCATGAATTATTTAAATTATGCTATGACGTAAGGGAAATAAAAGTACTTTAATTATTATTATTTTTATTTGCTAGCTGCATTTTTATTTTTATTAAAGAAGTTAATAAACAATTTAAGTTATAAATCCATAAACTTTTAATTTTATACCTAATAAATTTATTAATTTTTTAAAAGCATGTTACGATCATGCTTATCCAAAACATGTTGTTTATGATCGCATGATAAATGTCCTAATCTTGCTTGTTTGGGCTAGTTGACAGGGACGTCAACCAATTGAGTGGAGGAGGATGTCACGGTCATGCATGTCCAAGGCGTGTTGTCAATAGTCGCATGACAGATATCCCAGTCTTGCTTGTCCAGGACGTGTTGTCCATGGTTGCATGCCCATTCCAAATCCCTTTTACATGCTTTCATCGTAGATAGGTCTTTACCGTTTCATATTGGGTTAGTATGAGGGTGTATGATCGTTCACAAAAATCATGTCTACACCTAAAAGAGTTAAAATGTCCCAAAATGTACTACAAGGCATATGATTAGTTGTCAACTTCTCTCTATCCAATAATTATATGCAGTAAGTCGTTGTTGTTGCCTTTTGCTTACATTCTCATATAACACCAGTTTCAATTTTTTAAATCTTGCTTTCAAAACTCTTTTTAAAATCTCTCTTCCCGCTTTCTAAAACTTTCTTCTTGAACTGGGGCCAAAGACTCGAGCATACGTTGCTTGGCCGTAGGCGACGTGAGATCGAATAAACTTAACTTATTTGTTGATTAGAAGTTAGTGTCGCACCATCACAAGTCCGCTGCCATCAAAGTGCTATTGTGACAAGAGTTTAAAAACTTTTAAGTTTGTTATCGATAGATTTAATATTTTATTTAAATAATAGTAGATTTAATAGGGAGTTTATTTTATTAAAAATAAATTTTATATTTATATTCCATAGATTAATTAAATTTTAAACTTTTTAAATTACAAGTGACTTATTAATTATAAAATTTAAAATTAAAAAATATATTAAACATTTTAGAGCGTAAAAATCTATTAGATATAAAATATTTAAATTCAAAAATTTTATTAAGCTTAAGAAAAAATACATATTTTTATAGGGCATAACTACCTAAGTTGGAGTAATCTTTTGAACCAACTCAAAATGTCTAGTTAGATTGGTGACGGATCAATCTAAATAGAGTTTACAACTCAACCCAATCGAGTTGTTCTTTTCTTTTAATTATTTTTTTAAAAAAATTATGTTTATCCACCATATATGTTGCATTAATAACTAAAATATCATAAAACTCAAATATCAAATACTCAGCGACAAATATCAAATATTCTTAATTTCATAAAATCTTAAAATTAGGATTGAGTTGTAACTCATGTTTGGGATGGATCGAGTTGACTCAACTAAACAAATTTCAACCCACGAACCAATCTAAATTTTTTATTTTTTTTCAAAAAATCAACCTAACCCAAACCAGAAAAAAAAAATTTAACTCAAATGAACTTTTATGATTTGACTTGTTTAGTCCGAATTGATCGAATTCTCGAGCCATTTGAACATTTCTATTTATTAGTCGACTATTTCATTACGGTATAATCAATTAGTTATGGAATCAAATCAATATTATTGTTATAAAATATTCCAAAACATAATTTTAAGATGTTATAGCAATTTGACTCAAAATTATCAAATCAAATGACATGACAAATACTTGCATATAATTGAAAAATATAAAAATTCCAAACTTCAATTATTTTTAATAATAAAAATAAAATCCACCCCTCATTTCCACATAATTACTTGAATTGCCACTCCAAATTTTTGTTTCACGTGTTCTTATTGGTCTTTATTTCCTCTTTAGGCTTACGCCATTTGATATTAAATGTATTCCTAAACTTATTTATTATTTTTCTCTTTATCCCTTTTTATTAATTACCATTTTATTCATAATTATTAAAATAAGTTGGATAATAATTAATATAAAATAAAAAGATATTATACCAACGTATAACTTAATCAACGTATATATTTATTTTTTTATTTAGTCATCTTTCCCACTCTCAAGCTAACTTAGCATTTTCTTATTATTTATTTATTCATTTAATTAATAAGTAATATGACTTTTTTTTTTTTTCAATAAACTAATATCTCGGGCTCATTTTTAATTTTTAAAACATTCAATAAGTGAGAAATTTTAATTTTTCGACCAAGATCAATAACACATTAGTAATCTGACTTAACTCACCATAAAACCAGTTTACAGTGGTTGAACTAGTAGAATTGTTCAATTTTTCTCGAGTTTACATTTAAGTACTCAAATTATTTCATTCATTCATGAATTTAGTATCATAAATTTTTAAAATTACTATGATCGTGTTACGTACTTTTGGTACGATTTATACCTTATGAAATTCAATCATGTTATATTTTTGTTTTTTCTAGGAAATTTTTTAAAAAGTTTTTATTCACTTTGTATTAATTGCTTCCGAGACATGGCACGTGCAAAAATATATTTTTTTTTTCAAGGATAATTTATTTATTTATTTATAATTTTGATTTTATCATTGATTGTTTTTTATGTCATCTAATCCAATCAACCCTTCATGGGTGATACCTGGATGGGATTGGTCATCTAATTTTTCAATAATTTTTATTCCAATGTGCTATAAAATTAAATTATAAATAAACACATATTTTTATTAGATTAAAATTAAAATTATTTTTATTGGATAGGATATTATAATTATTTACATACATAAATATGGATATATATTTTATTTTTGGCACGTGGGATTTTTCTTGTTGCAAAAATTTGAAAAAAATATAATAAAAAAATAAAAAAAGATCTTTATTCTAATTACAGAAGTGTCCGCTTTTCGCACGTGGTTAAGGGAGAATTCAAGTAAAATAGTTGAAGGTCCATACAAAAAGTTAAGCAAAATATGGAGCTTCATTTATGAACCCAACCGCTTCTTTGTCCCACTTTATTTTAATGGAACGTACTCTAATTATTTATCTCATCAACTTGAATACAATTCAATTGATTTATGTGCACACTTTTAGTTAAAGAGATTAAATTTTTGAATCTTTCAACTCTACGTATTGTCGTACTATAGGTAGCAAATTTGATTTTATAGTTATAAATGATGTGACGGGTTTCTAAAAGAAGGTGAAAAAATTATCGTTATCAAATCGCACTTTAATTATTGTGTTTTCATTAAATAAAAGAATTCAAACATTTAATCTCTTGAACGTATTTTGTTTATAGAAATTTTGAGACAAAAATTATCCATGAAAAATTCATAGAACATAGCTGAAATAATTTACTATTTTAAATAATTTCAAATTTTTGATTAATTTCTATAAAAAAAAATGTAAAAGTTCGTAATTAATTTAATAATATATCATAAGTAAAAATATAATAATATTTAACATAATTTCTAAAAATTCAAATAGACGGAATATATACCGAGTGGAAATATATATATATTCTCCTTTGATTCCAAACTAATTTGGAAAGATAAAATAATATTTTTGTAAAAAGAAAAACAATATTAATTATTAGTGACACTTTAATGTTAGTTAGGATTATAGGTGTTTAGGTAGTAATAAATAAATAAATAAATATATTAAAAATAATTAAAAGATAGGCCCTAGACCAGTTGGCCCAACACAACTTGGCTATGACCCTAAACCCACCACACCAAAGTTATGCAGTACTTGCCCCCACCTTAACACTCCCATTATATATTGTTTATTTTTCCTCTCTCTTCATATTATTATTATTATTATATATTATTATAAATATTAGAGAAATAATAGTTTGTATTGATGATCATACAAAATTGGAAGTGAATAGAATGAATATTGTTGATGTGACCATTTTAATTTCATTAATAACTAAAGTTTCTATTATTTGTATGCTTATTTATTGCCTTATTTTATATACTATATGTTCACATTATTCATCTAAATTTACATTACTTTATATTAAAAATATATTATTTTTCGAGAATTAAACATATTTTAGTTCAAATATTGTTCCGTCCTACTTTAAATGAATTTTAGGAACATATTTATGTAGTGTCTTTTTTTTAATGCATAACTCTTAATGTGTTGGATGGTGCACCGACTTTTTCAGTCACATCATGATACTTTTCAATCTTAACCCTTACGTGGTCGGATGGGTGCCACTCAATAGTCGTCTCTTGTCTGTCTTGCATGTGAGGTCACAACCTACTTTCTTTCGGTGAGATTGTGACATTCTCTCCTACTTAACTTAGTAAATGTCTTCAATTATTTTCTCGAGACAATCGAATTATATGACTTAACATAATTATTTCTCATAGAACCTCTTGTATTATGCTTAAACATATTAAGTGGTACAAATACATCATACAACTAAATTTTTACCTTGACTAGGAAATCTGAAAATCATAGGTATATAAGTGAGTTAATAAGTACGAAATTTTTTGGGCGACTGGTATCACTGTATATCACGAAAATTATCGTAGTCATGTAGTTGACTTAACATACTAGTGTGTGTTGATGGCATACTCATCGTAATACACATTTGAGCTAATTGAACATATGCTTGGGGTGTGAGCGTGGTGGTCGGAGGTCGAGGGTGTTTGACAACAACACAGTGGGGTGGAATCGAGTGCTTTTGGGCGTGCAACATGAGCCTCGTTGAGAATAGAATGTTGTGACGCTGCCTCCTAACTTTGGCTGGCTTGAGGATGGTGGATGACTGGTCCGATAGCGAAATATGCAAGGTGTGGTGGAGCCACGTACATTCGAGCGTACGACATGAACCTGGTTGAGTATAGAATGCTAGCCTTGGGCAAGCTAGTAGAGTTTAATATAAAGTTAAGAGTAAGATGTGGGAAAATGGAAGGAGAAGGTAAGAGTGTCTAAAAAACACAGTTATTTTCTCTCTCAAGCTTTCTCTCTCTTCCATCATTTTCATGTCGCCTTCTTCTCTGAAAAGACAAAACCGTGGATCTGTGAATCTCTTCTTCCCCTTCTAATCTCTCTCTCTCTCTTCGACTCTTTCCACTCCGTTTCTCTTCTTCTCTCCCACCCTCTCCTTCCCCATCTCCCAATTTCTTCTGATTTTCAACAGATTAGGGTTTTAATTTCTGGTTCTTCTCTTCTTCCACTCGGATCTACCCTCCCCCATCTTGTTTATACGCACATTTCCGCCTCCCCTGCAAATCCCATCTCTGTTTTCTGCCATCCATTTTGATTTCCGCCTTACCCATCTTCTCTGTTCCTCAATTTTCGCCATTCTTTCTCTCTCTGTGTGTTTCCCTTTAATAATGTCGTCCTTGCGCCTAGATCTGACATCTAAGATCTACCCCGAACCTGATTCTCCGTTCTCTGTTAATTCCGCCTCCATTTCCACTTCTTCCTGTATCGACCACTTCGATCGTCTTCCTGATTCCCTTCTTCTTCTTATTTTCAACAAGATCGGTGACGTGAAGGCTCTTGGTCGATGCTGCGTTGTTTCTCGAAGGTTCCACTGCCTTGTGCCGCAGGTGGAGAACGTTGTTGTTCGTGTGGATTGTGTTATTTCTGATGACGAATCGTCTTCTTCCTCTTCCTCTTCTGGTAAATCTCGTGGCCCCTTTTTTAATATTTTCCGCTTCGTATTTGGTGGCATTGTCAAACCCCTCCAAGCGTTGAGCCAGTTTTTGGGTCAGACACGAGCGTCCTCGAGTTTGGTTTCCTCTTCCTCTACCACCTCTCTTGCGGTTGGGACCGAAGAGGATGGTGAAATTGATCAAGGTGGAGTGACCCATCACTCTCCGACCCAAGTTCTCAAGAATTTCAATGAGATTCGACTCCTTCGGATCGAGCTTCCGAGTGGGGAATTGGGTATTGATGATGGGGTTTTGTTGAGATGGCGAGCCGATTTCGGATCCACTTTGGATAATTGTGTGATTTTGGGTGCTTCTTCGGTGATTCACCCCGGCTCTTTCAAGCCTTCGATTGTTCAAGATAATGGGACTGATGGGGGGTTCTGTATTGGCAATGGCGGCGTTAGCGATGATAATGGGAGTATACCCGAATCCTTTTACACAAATGGAGGTCTAAAATTGAGAGTAGTATGGACGATTAGTTCGCTTATTGCGGCTTCAGCCAGGCACTATCTGCTGCAACCAATAATAGCAGATCACAAGACCTTGGATAGTTTGGTTCTAACTGATGCGGATGGACAAGGGGTGCTATGCATGAACAAAGATCAACTTGAGGAGTTGAGGGTGAAGCCCTTGTCTGCTTCTTCGGCATCTAAGAGAACCCTTGTACCAGCTCTGAATATGAGGCTTTGGTATGCCACACACCTAGAATTGCCCAATGGGTTGATATTGAAAGGCGCTACACTGGTTGCTATTCGGCCTAGTGAACAGTCTGCGGTGAAGAAGGATGTTCCGGATTGCTCCTGGGCTTCAACAGCTTTTGAAGAACCATATAGGACTGCTGCAAAGATGTTAGTTAAGAGGCGAACGTACTGCCTTGAGATGAACTCTTTCTAAAAGCACATTAGTAACTCGAGGTAAATCTTTAATGCATACAAGCATCGTCCTAGTTTTTGATTCTTACAAGGAGTGTTTATATGTTGGATTCTTCGTATTATTATGTCTATGTACAACCGAATTTACTTGTCGTCCATGGCTTTGACCCCATGGTTTATAGTAAAGAATGCTCATTTGGATTCTTTTTTGGGTGAACTGAACCTTGTGCATATTGTTTTTCGATTCGTAACGGGACAATAATACATTGGTCAATTATTGTGAATGGTTGGGTCTTTCTAAGTGAATTTGATCATAACTAGCTCCACTTCATACTGTTTTTCGAAAGCAGCTCCTTATATATGTGTATTAAGTACATCGAACGAGTTTAGTTATCTGATATCATGGTGAGTTTGGCAACGTTTTACTTCTCGACCTCGTCTAGTTGTTTAGGCTACTTCAAAGTCCTCAACTTTTCTTATTCTGTAACTGTAAAGAGTTTGGGTTTTCAGGTATAGAAGAACAATGGTGCAAAGGGCGGGAGAAAATTGCATATCTTTAGAAAATGAGAATGAGGAAGAACAATTCTTATTGATTGATGTGCGACCTCGGATAACTGGAAGGCAATGAAACGAACTTCTGACTGGAGTGGCACGAAAAGGGGGAAAGAAAGAGAACTTATTCGTCGTTGGCATTATCATAATACGAACGGTTGACCGTTTTTGGTAAAGGTAATAGTGAAAAATGCATCTGCTGGTTGTTTTTGTTACAGGCATTTGCTATTTGGAGTGCAGACAAACAGCCAGCTAGAATGATGTTGTAAAAGCTTTGAGTTTGTAGTCCCTTAACTTCTGTCCATCCTGTATATGTGAATACTGTAGGTAAGACTCTTCATTATGATTTCATGTGATATAGTTTGAAGTTTATAAATGTAAGCCTTTGTTAAATAATCTCTTCATGCTGGCCTGGAACTTGTTTACTCGTATGATTAGTGTCTGAATGATGAGTGTAATGTAACGGCCCAAGCCCACCACTAGCAGATATTGTCCTCCTTGGGCTTCCTCTCAAGGTTTTTAAAACGCGTCTTAGTTTGAGGTTTCCACACCTTTATAAGAAAATGTTTCGTTCTCTTCCCCAACGGATATGGGATCTAGGATTTGGGATCTAGGATTTGGGGAAGGGATAGGAAAGAAAAACAAACGGAATGGGGAAAAGGCTCTATTATTAGGCAACAGGCTTTGTACACTGCTATTTCTCATTATTGTGCAATGATGCAACTGAGCATATCATTAGATGTAGAATGTGAGTGGGGCATGGAATATTGGCACAATATGAGAAAGCTGAGTTGTAAGTGCCAAATTCATTGACCATGCTTTGAAATTGAATGGTGACACTCAAAATCTGGCCTTGGCGTGTCTGTGATGGACCTTATCTTGTTCCTAATATGTCGTCTGTGCTTTCAGCCATTCGAACAGCTTTTTAGTGTTTTTTGTTTGGTAGGTCAGGTGTGTTCATGGCTTATCCACTGCTTCAGCTTGAGAAAGTTGTTCACTTTTCTTGTTAATTGATCAATGATAGTGTAGAAAATGAGTTGGAATGTTTTGACCAGAGAAAATTCCATGAGCTCTAGACTCTAGGGTGACCATTAGGTGTGTTGCAGGTTGATTGATTCACGGCCCATCCCACGTGCCCCATGCTACTCGGCTTAAAACGTTGTAAGTAGGGTTGCTTTTTCAACTCTTGGACTAGTGCAGCACTTCCTTACTTTGGCTGGCTGGTCCTATTTTGCACATGTTGTGGTGATTCATGGGTCTCTCTGTTCGAGAAATCAAAACAAGAGGATCGAATCATTTCTTTTGCCCCTTTTTTAAATTTGATAAATGTTGGTTGATCGTATATTTCATTATAGTTCTATAATTTAGAGTATCATTTCCTATTTGAGGCCGAAAAATTTTGTGGCAACTGGTCAGTACAAAGTTCTTGAAGTTTGGCAGCGGATCACGAAAGATCTTCGATGGGAGTCTATTTCCACTCACTCATCTTTCTTTTTTTTCTCTATGTATGTTAAGATGTTTTAGCTCTAACTTGAAAGCTTGACCAATTTGAGATCTTGACCCTTCATGAACTGGTAATTTGTTGTCTCTCTTAGATTGGATGATCGTTGTATGTCAATTATTTCTATTTCTTGAATAAAAAACAGGATTTTTAATATCATTGGATGGATGATCATAGTATATACATAAACATGTGTGACCATGAAAGGAATAATATTATATGCACGTGTCATATTTGGTTCCCTGTCATAGATGAGTATCATCCATCTAATTACAGGCTTAAATAATGCAGACTTAGCTGTGTCTCACATGAAACATCTTCTTTTCTTAGCTTTGTAGAGTTGAGAATGCACGTAAAATGAAGTCTTTGTTGAACTCGAACACACGCCCTCCTCTCCTTCCACTCTCTACCCCTTCCCTATTTTATGCCATTTTTACTTCCCTGTTAAGTCACGATCTATCATTATAGTTGATTTAATGGGATTGTTATCTTTAGATGAGATATCTTAGCTTATAAAACGGTTTAATGGCCTCATCTGTAACGGCCCAAGCTCACCGTTAATAAATATTGTCTTTTTTGGGGTAAACCCACACCCTAAAAAAAAGGGTTTTAGGGAGAGGTTTCCACATCCTCCTTCCTAAAGAATGCTTCGTTCTTCTTTCTTCTCTCCGACTGACGTGACGTGGATCTCACAATCTACCCTTCTTGGGAACCCAACGTCCTTCACTGACACACTGCTCGATGTCTAGCTCTAATATCATTTGTAATAACTCAAGCCCACCACTAGTCAAAAACAAAGATGCAATTTATATATTTAAAGAAGAGGGAAACAAAATGGATTGTTTATTTATTTATTATTAAATATGATGATTGGATGATGTGTTCTTGAAATACCTGTTGGATGATGGGTTCGGAAGCTGCTTCAACCAGCCACTCGACGGCTTTGCTGGGCGATCTTGAAGATCGTAGAACTGAGTCGCAGTGACGGCGGAGCGGCGAACCCGTCCATCCACGGAGGCGATTGACACCAAGGCCACCGACTACGCCTGATTCCACTCCTCCAGCAAGATAGACGGTGGCAGAAGCAATCACAGCGACCCTTTTGGAGAATTCTTTATGTGAATTAACACATTACCCACGATTGACACCATTAACAAACACGAACACTATAGAATCGAACCACTCTTGTATGAACACATGTTATACAACACTACTTATGGGTACTGTTTTTCTCAGGCGTCTTAGCTTTTGGGCAACAGATCTGTCCTGTTCTCCCAGAACTTGAAATGCAAAGCCCTGTTCTCAAGCATCTGCTCGATCTCCTCAATGGGAAGGCCCTTAGTTTCAGGCACACATATGAGGACAAACATAAGTGCTACTACTGAAATCAATCCAAATATCAGGAACGTCCAGGAAGGCCCTATTGCTTGGGTTAATGATAGGAAGGACTGAGCAACAATAAGGTTTGATACCCAATTGGCTGTGGCTGCTATTCCTCCACACACTCCACGATACCTTAAAGGATATATCTCGGAGTTCACTATCCATGGCACAGTTCCCATTCCTGGAGAGAAGAAAATGATGTAGAGGGCAAGGCCAATGAGTGCAAGCCACCCGAATCTGCTGGGACATCCCCTGGTGTACCATAGACTGTTTCCATTATGGCATAGATGCTTCACGGTCTCATTAGCTACCAGACATTCTCCAGGAAACAGCTGCAAACAATAATGTTGAAACACATCAACAAAAAAGAATGAACACGATATTTAACGGACCTAGCATTTTCCTTACGACGTAGTCGCGCTATCTATATGTCCCTATTCTTACCGACAAACTCAAGTTCTTTTTGAGGAATGTTCTCAAGAAGTCACTCAAATAGGATTGTTTCAAGATTCGGTACTTAACCGCTCTTGTTACATACTTGTCTTGAACTGTTTCTGAGGGTGAAAGACAATTCTCGACGAACTCAAGTCCTTTCGTAGGAAAGTTCTCAAGAAACCACTCAAATAGGATTGTTTCAAGATTCCGCACTTAACAGCCCTAGCATTTTCTTGCATTCCCTACGACCTAGTCACGCTATCTACTTGTCTTGAACTGTTTCTAAGAGTGAAGACTATTCCTACCTAAACTTTGAACGGTTTCTAACTGTTTCTGAAAGTGAAGACTATACCTATCCAAACTCTGAACTGTTTCTGAGAGTGTAGACTATTCCTACCCGAACTCTAGTCCTTTCATCGGGAAGTTCTCAAGAAATCACTCAAATTGCATATTCTTAAGACCTCTCTCATTTTGACGTGGTTTTAGGTACGAAAAATCATTCTACACAGGTTAATGATTAGATTGGTATTGTGATTTTTGTTACCTTATTAGCTTCTGAAGCACAGAAACCACAATCAGGAGATGAGGCTTTCAAACACTTCATACAGTCCCAAGAAGCAGCATTGCTAGCAAAAGTGTAGTCAGGGCATGTGTAAGCTTTGAGTGGACTGGCTCCAGAGCTCACTAACGGAGAGTGAGATGTTGTTTCATGAAACACTGCTGATAGCACACCAAGAGAAACTATGACACCAAATAAGCTGAACACTAGAAGCTTTTTCCTCCCTGTTCTATCAATGAAATATATACTCACAATGGAGCCCAATGCATTGAGCCCAGCTGTGACCAGTGATAGCAGCAGTGCTGTCTCATTAGAAGCAAAGCCAGCCAGCTGAACTATAGATGGGCTGTAGTACATCACTGTGTTTATGCCCACAAATTGCTGGAAAATCTGTAGCCCAACCCCTGCATAAAGCCCCCTTCTCACTGTTTTGGTTCTCAATATCTTCATCAAGCTAACCCTCTCACAAGACTCCTTTTCCTTGATCTCGGCCTCAACCGATTCCTTAAGATCCCGAATCTCTGCCTCTACCTCGTTTTCCGAATATATTTTTCTTAGTATCCTTTCCGCCTCTTCTGATCTTCCCTGTTCAACTTGAAACGGGTTAGTTCATGTCTATTAGGTCCTTGAACTTTCGAAAGCGATAAGATGATATTACCTTGCGGTATAGCCATCTAGGTGACTCGGGAAGCAAGAACATTAAGATAAACTGCAAGAGAGCTGGAATGCCTGCAACACCAAGCATCCATCGCCATGGGCCTGGTGCCTTTGTAAAAGCGAGGTTGATTAGATAGGAGAGAAACTGGCCACCAGTGATGAGAAAACCATTGGTGCTGACAAGGGCACCACGGATTCTTGAAGGGGAAGCCTCAGAGATGTAGAGAGGGGAGGTCATGGAAGCCATTCCCACACCAAGTCCGACTAGAACTCGACCGACAATGAGAAGGAAAGGGGCGGGTGAAGCTGCCATTACCACAGCTCCAATGAAGAAGAGCAAATCTGCTATGAGAATTACAGTTCTTCTCCCATATCTGTCGTTCATCCATCCTCCCATTGCTGCTCCTATTATGGCACCTCCTATTGCCATGCTCACTATGGTTTCCTGTTTGATTTTAATACCATCATCAATAGGAGCTTCACTTGCATTGCTAGAAACTCTTAATTATCATACACTTTTTCTAGAAAGCTTAAGAAAAATTAAACATCTAATTAACTTTTGATTATCAAGGTAAGTATTGACTAATCTAGAAACAATACAGAAATCTAGTGGATAAGAGAAAGGTTGAAAGATGAAGACAATCAGCTATTGACACTTGTCCCCAAAACTAATCACAAAATTACTTGGAAGACTTTTGTAACGGCTCTCCGCTTTCCCTCAAGGTTTTTAAAACGTTCTTATGAAGGGTGTTTCGTTTTCCTCCCCAACTAATGTAGAATCTCACAATTCACCCCCTTCACGGCCCAGTGTTCTCGTTGGCACTCGTTCCTTTCTCCAATCAACGTGGGACCCCTACTAAATCCACCCCTTTCAGGGCCCAGTGTTCTCGTTGGCACTCGTTCCTTTCTTGAATCGACGTGGGATCCCTACTAAATCCACCTCCTTCGAGGCCCCTACAAAATCCACCCTCCTTCAGGGCCCAGGGGCCCCTACTAAATCCACACTCCTTCAGTGCCCAGCATCCTTGCTGACCCTTATTCCTTTCTCCAATCGATGTGGGACCCCTACTAAATCCACCCCCTTTAGGGTCTAGCATCTTTACTAGCACACCGCCTCGTGACTACCTACCCCCCTTCAGGGCCCAAAGTCTTTACTGGCACACCGCCTCGTGTCTACCACCCCCCTTCGGGGAACAGCCTCCTCGCTGGCACATCACTCGGTATCTGACTCTGATATCATTTATAATTGCCTAGGCCCACCACTAGCAGATATTGTCCTCTTTGAGTTTTCCCTTTCGAGCTTCCCCTCAGTGTCTGCTAGAAGATTCACTCCCTTATAATTCCTCCCCAATCGAAGCGAGATCTCACAACTAATCTAAACAAGCTTGTAATTATAGAAAAGTGAACAAAAAGGATCAAAATTCTTAATACTCCATGGGATGAACCTTAAATTCTTTACTAAACAAGCTCATAAATCAACTAATCACCTGTAAAACAGTGCTTTCATCCACAGCCTTGAAGTCATCCCTGATGTAAAGAAGAGCTCCAGAAATGACTCCTGCAAAACCACACAAAACCCATTAAAAAAACACCGTTTGATTTTCAATCCAAGCAAAAATGGATAAGAGAAGTGTTTGAGATTATAATTACCAGTGTCATAGCCAAAAAGAAGGCCACCAATTCCAGCAGAGAAAGCAAGACGAAGAACATAAGGATTCTTCCAAGCCAGAGAGAAGCATTGTTTGAAAGCTGAACCATCAGTGTTCCCATGGAATCCTCCCTCCATTTCCCCTTCTAAAAACCCACACACAAACAGGGACCAAAAGGAAATAACCAAACTCTTTAAGGGTTTTCTAGCAAAAGCTAAGAACTTTAACCCATAAAAGAAAATTCTGGAAATGGGTCTTTTATTTCTGTCCTTTTTGGTTTCTGGGTAGAAGAAAATGGAACAGAAAGAAGTGAATAAATAAGAGGATCAGAATGAAATGGGAGGGGATGGGACGTTGACTAAAGTCAACGCATGAGAAATTTTCAGTCCATGATATGTTTAAAATAAAGTTCAAGATTTTTCTAAAATGTTCTTTTTTTTTTTTTGTAATGAAAATATAAATACAGCGGCCTTGTAACGGTCGATAAATAATATTTTTTTTTCATGTGTATAAAAATTAATTTTGTGGCCAATAATATAGCACAATGATGATTTTTAATAAAAAAAAAAAAACTTTATACTAAAAAAATATCTTATTAGCTTTATTTTTCAAACTTAGGGATGACGTCAGAATGACACAAAAATTAATTTAAATTTTTTGTTTTCTTGATTAATCCCATTAATCATTAATTTTATTGATATGACAATTTAAATAATAATTTGTGTAAGTTTAGTCAAAAAAAAATGCAGCATGTGTATTAGATTTTTTAAAAAAAGAAAAGTGAAAAGAAAATATATTAATTTTTAATTAAAAAAAATTAATACTTTTTTGTAGTTTTATTTGAATTTGTCAAAAAAATATATATAATATAATTTTTAGAACTAAAAAAAAGAAGAGTTTAAATTTAGTTATTATATTTTTAAATTAAATGATAATACTAAGAATTAAAACCATACTTTAACCAAAAAAAAAAAATCAAACCAAGATTATTAATATTTTATTTTTAATATTATTAACTACGAATAGAAATATTTAAAATATGGTCGAATATTGTTATTCTTATTTTTAAGAAGAAAAAACAAAATATAATGGAATATATTCCGTCAAATTATAAAAGGAGGGTCAAAAAATACTTAAAAATACGTCGATACAATTACGAGTTAAAAATATCGAAGAATAATGACCTAATTCTTAGGGGGAAAGAAAAAGATAGCTCGATTTAGAAAGTGGAAATGGGTAAGTGTGATGTGTGGTTCTTGGAAGTTGCTTTAAAAAAGTTGATGCAAAACTCCAATTTGATGCAAATATTTTCTCCAAAAGCATTGTTTCCTTTCATATAAAGTGCTTAAATCAAAGATAAATGCAAAACCCTTTTTCCCATAAGTGCAAATAATGTCCTTGAACGAATAAAGATATTTTTAGTTTGTGTTATTCACTATGTAGTTCGTGGATTACGAGTCCAACAATACTAATAACGACCCATTTCTACGTCTAACAATACTATAATGAGCATGTCCACGTCCATAATTTGAAATCTGTTATCAAATATCGTTCTCTTTGAGTTTTTCCTTCAAAGAGTTCCCCTTCAAAGTTCTAAAACGTGTCTATTAGGGAAAGGTCTCCGCACCCCTTACAAGGAATGCTTCATTCCCCTCTCCAACCGATGTGGGATCTTACACAAGTATTTTTAGGATGCCTTGTTCTCACCGCCCAACCACGTTTAAATTTGGAGTTTGTATGATTGAGCTACCAAAAGTTAATAACTGTCATTCAGATGTAGTCTCAATTTGTTCATATATCACTCTTTTACTCGGGTGTTATATATAGACATCTTTAATCTAATCACGACCATTGAAATTTAAAAGTAGAGAATATAAAAATGGTTGAATCCACACATAGAAGGAGGGTTTGAATTAAAGATGGGTGATCTTTGATTAAGAACATGAATATGACTTAAAAGAGGTATGGGAAAATGGGGGAAAAAGCTTAATTACTTAAAGAAGATGATGATTGATGAACACTTTCATCTTTTGTATGTATATGGCAAACCCAACCAACTAATATTCTTTTGTATATATATATATATGTGGACGACAAGAGATATCAACTCTTTTGGTTTAAAAAATATTTTTCATATATACTAATTTCTAGGAGGGTCGTTTAAGTAAAATTATTGGTTGAAGGAATAGAGTTGGGTTAAGGTATATACAAAAGTTCGAATCAGCACTCTTGTATACGAGTATTTCTATGATTGAGAATCCGAGCAATCCAAACTACCTAATCTTCAACCCACGAGTCGATGCATAAGTTGACATTTTTTTGGTTGGGTCAACTTAACTAACTCGAAAATAGGGTTATAACTCTTGTAGTCCAACTCTATCGTACTTTTAAAATTATTAGTAAAGATTACGAATATTTGACATTTGTAATTTATATGAGTGATACTTTTAATTTTTTAAGTGTTAAATGAAATTTTAAAAAAATATATAATCTAATAATCATTTTTTATTCTAAATTCACTAAATTAATAAAATATCCTTCCACCTTCCGTTTTGTCTAAAAAAATACTTCTGAACTTAAAAAAAATGCGTGTATATGTCTAAATTAATTTATTTATAAAATTTTAAAATTTTAAAATTTAAATTTATCGAATTATTAATTTAAAGTTTTAATGATTAGGAGTATGAATTGAGTAGCATTAATTTACAAAATCAAAATCCCCCTTTTACCCTTTCATTTCTGTAGATGAAATTAGGGGAGAAAACCGTACCGAACCAACTCGATCCACCTGGTCGACTGGTTCGGATTGGTTCACTCATACAGACAACCAAATCGGTCGGTTCGATTAAACCGAACTGATTTACACCCCTAGGAGGTCCGATTTTGTTAGCGGAAAAAAAGTACAATGTTTTCCCTCTCTCTGTCGCTACTGGATCGTCTACTCCGTTGAACGGACGTCGATCGGACCAGGACATCGTGCTTCTCAAGATCCATACCACAGCCGTCGCCATCGCCATCGCCATGGTAGTTTCCTTTTCTCTTCGTCTTACTCATGTCTTGATTGAACTCTTCTACATTTTCACGATACAGCTACCTCGATTGTTGAAAACGCTGTTCTAATCTGCATTTTAATCATTGATCTTGATGACAGAATTGGACCTAGTTAACGGAGTGTATGTGGGTCGGTGTTGATTTTGATCATTTTTAGACAACCAAATTGTTTTTACTTCCGTTTGGATATATGTGTACTTGTTCTTTCAGCATTTTTCTTGTTAATTATTGCAATTATGGGTCTGTCAAATTCAAGTTGCGTGTACCGCATTGCACACTTTCTCCAGTTCCACGGGCACTACTCAGCTGGGTCTCCTTTTCAATGGTTGGTTTTTCTATTTGAGCGGAGAAAATTGGGCCTAGTTGTGTGTTTCGGATCTTAATCATGATATAATGTCTAGTTGATCACATTGTTGGGTTTTTATTGGCTGATAGTCTTGGTGTGAATCAATTCTGTTGCACGAAGTTTAGTTCTCTCATTCAAACTTGGCAAAAAGAATTGTCGAATTTGTCAAGTCAGGCTCTTCAATGGCAGTTTGGTCCGTAACAAACTACCAATCAATGGACTTATTCCCTTATGGTAGAAAATGACAAAAGAATATATCGACTGGTTGATGGTATTGGCTGAACTAGGATAAACGGTTCAAGTGCTATGTCACATCATTTGTTCCCTTGAACGTTACACTCGCCTTTGAGTTTATTCGGCCAATCCGTATTCATATGGTTCGTGACACTTTGCTAAGTCTTGAGTAGCTGAACTTTAGAAGTATGTAAGTTATATGGTATTTGAATCCATAGTTTGTTAGAAGTTCCTATTGGACAAGACATACCGTGATGTAGAAGGATTGTTAGGTTATTTGTATACATTATTTAACATTACTTTAGTTGTTAGATTAATTAGTTAATTATCTTATTTTCTTGTAAGACTAAATAGCTACTTTCGGATTGTAATAGGAAGCTTTTGAATCATTTTGAAATACAACTTTGTTCTCAGAGAGTATTCTCTCAACTTTTGGGATGGATTTCTCCTGTTTGGCCATGGATTTAGCCTACGCTTCATCATACCGTCCTATGGTTCTCCTGTGTTCATTTGCAGCTTCTGCATATTTTGGATTAGTCTTAGGGATTTTTATTCTTCCAACACTTCCTTGTGCAACCTAGTAATTTTCTCTGCCAATGGTCCAATAGAAAGAATTTAGGATCTCTCTCACTCGAGGCTTTATATATAGACTCAACTATCCTGTTGTTAAATTTGAAAATGTATTTAGCTAAGGATAAGTCCTGATGTTGAGGTGTTTATATTTTAAGCTCTGTAATAGGTTCCCCAATGTTTTCTTTCTAACTTTGTTTGATTGAAATTTTAGCTTTCATTGAATCAAAAAGGCAGATCGACCCTTATGGTTCGATTAATGATCACTGAACGTACAAATTTTTTCTTCAAAGAGAAGTGATCCCACGTTTATATGAGCTCACCCAGGCATATACACTCATGAGTTTCCACCAAAGAGAGGATTCACTATTGGAATTGTGTACAGTTGCCAAAAATTTACTGCAGTCGGAAATGTTGTTGCTAAAATCTTGCAGATTCTACTTGGAAGTCATGTGTACATACCAGGATCATGGTGCTTCCATATCACTTCGGTGTAGGATTAGCAGATGATTTCAAATCTATTGAAGATGTACGCTTGTAGAGTCTGAAAATAACTAAGGTTTGATAGGATTGACTGTATGTCGCAGAAAATGACAAGAAACATCAAACAACTGAGAAATTAAGTAAATGGAAAAGTGGCAAGAACACAATTGCAATATCAAGTTTAGTTGTTGTCTCACTGGTATTTGAACAACACTTGAATTGGCTTGATTTATGGAATTTATTTGTCCGAACAGTGAGATGTGCATAATTGGCATTATTTGTTTTACTGATATTGGGACAATAATCAAAATCATATGTTTATGGACTCTATCCATCCAAATTCTGAAATGTATGCATAATTAATATCATATGTGTCATTCAAGAACAAGATACTTTAGTTTGATTTTGACGTTGTTAAGTTCCTATTCTTTTGATTTAGGTTCTACTGCAGCTAGACCCTTTTCTCAATGAACTTACCAGCATGTTTGAGCGCAGTACCGAGAAGGGTTCAGTCTGGGTTACTCTAAAACGCTGTATGTGCATATCCGCGTTGTTGATTTGTTTCATGTACCTTTGTGATCATATCTAGGAGTCTGATCAGGTTTAAACTATCTTGTATCTCATATTGTTGCAGCATCACTGAAGTCCAAAGTGCAGAGAAATAAAATGACCACTGCTGGTCAACCCATCGAATACCGATGCCTCATTCGTGCAACTAACGGGAAGAAGACAATTTCAACTTCTGTAAGTATTGACTCATCTCCTACAGTCTTCCCCCCTCTCCTCTTCTCTCTCTCTCTCTTCTGAATTGTAAATTTGGCTTCAGCATTCAAGTTTTTCTAGTAAATTCTAAATCTACTCAAGCTAAGGATGCTGTGTTTAGACCTCGTTTCTTTATGAACTAGTTTTTTCTTCCGCTTGAGTTTTGAATCATCTTTTATTCGTTTCATTCTTTTTGGCAATCATAAACCAAACCCTTTATTAGAACTTCAATAAGCATGTAGCCTTTTCACATGCTTCAGATCTTATTATCTTTATTATTTCGGAGGTTTCAAACTTGAATCCGAAGCATTTGTAACATTTTCCCATGAACTGGCTAGGTTGGAGCAAAAGATCACCTGAGATTTCAAGCTTCCTATTCAACCATTCTTAAAGCCCACATGACTGCTCTCAAAAAGAGAGAGAGAAAGGACAAGAAGAAGGCAGCAGAGGCAGAGAAGGGTCTGAAGAAAAAACCCAGGAAAGTGTAAAGGGAGGCTCTCTTGCTTCTGTAGGTCCTCAAGGTAGTGTAACTATTTCTTTGTTACCTTTGTTTTCACGATGATCCTTTGACCTGATGATGAGTGTTATGCTTTCCCATAATTTCTAGGAAAATGAAGAGGAAAGAATACTTGATCTTGTCCTTTGCTTGGCCATTTTTTTTACTTACAACAAGATTTAAAATAATACATGTGATTTTACTGTAGAATTGTCTGGAAGTAACTACTTTTGGTTCATTTAAGCAGAATACAGACTTCCCAACCCAGTTTTGTCAAGGTTTTTGGAACTGTTAGGAGTTTCATAATTGTTGTGATAATTCATTTGAACTATATCTTTCCCGGGTTGAATTTTGTTGAGGATTATTGAGAGGAGATGTCCCACATTGGCTAATTAAGAGAAAGATCGTGAGTTTATAAATAAAGAACACAGGTTCGATTGATATGTGCTCTTTTGGGGAAATCAAAAGCAAAGTCACGAGAACTTTTACTTAAAGTGGACAATATCATATCATTGTAGAGGGCCGTGGTTTCGAACATACCCATTATCATATAGCTTCTTTTGAGTGAGTTTTTAGTAAAACCTTCCCCATTGTTTTAGTAAAACCTTCCCCATTGGTACATTGATCGCTTCAAACCAGCGCTAGTTGGAGCTCCAACTAGATACGTCATGTTACCATGAATAAACAGGAAAAGATAAGCCAAGCTTTGTTGTAACTTCTTGTTACCATATGAATAATCAGTCTAGAGGTACCACACTTGCAGTGACTCTTCCATAATTCCTGCAAGGCTGCTATCATCCTGAGATCCACTAGAGCTATCCCCGCCACCACCACCACCACTGCTTGGAGGTCTTTTGCCACCATCGTAGAACTCTTTGTTTAAAATTTTCAACAGCTTTGTGGAAAGCTTTGCATGGAGAACCCTGCTAGAAACTAAGTACTATTACTATATCTAGGTTAACACATACCTCTTAAACAAATAGCAACTTATCAAACTCCAAAAATAAGGAAGCAATTGGGGTATGCTGGTCATGTTTTAATCCAATCCTCCCATGTTTATATACTTCAAAACGGGTAGACCATGCTTGAAATAAGATAGCATTGTCATTTAGGTTTACAAGAGCCTTTTGTGACGATGAGATCCCATATCGGTTGGAGAGGGGAGTGAAGTGTTCTATTCCTTATAAAGATGTGAAAACTTTTGCCTTTTTAAACTATGAGGAGAAACTTTTGAGGAAGAGCTCAAATAAGACAATATCTGCTCTTTTAAACTATGAGGAGAAACCCTCGAAGGAAAGCTCAAATAAGACAATATCAACTAGCAGTGGACTTGAATTGTTACAATGACTGACTAGCATAGAATTTTGCATCTGTGTTGTTTGGTAAACATCCTATGGTCATACGCCACACTCCATATCATGTATAAACCATAAAAATTACCCGGCATTGACAACTCGAGAATAGTTTAGTGGATACAAGTGAATATTAAGTCAAAGTGACAACTTGAGAATAGCTTAGTGAATAAAACATTAATTACTGTCCTAAACAGTCAATTATTCTCTCCCATCCTTGTATTTGTTAAACTCAAAAAATGAAAATATGTATCAGCCAAATAAAAATAATTTGCCCAAAAAAACCGATTTGAAAATTTATTCAGTCGTTTTAAGTAATATTTGAAAATAATAAAGAAAAGAAGACGGAATTTATTGATTTGGTAGAAGCTATGTGAAGTTTTAATGTCAAAATGTAGATGTAAATATTGATAAAACGTGGACGATAATTAACAGGTCAACCCGAAAGTAATTTAATAGATAAAAATATTCATTAATATTTTAAAAGTTAGATGGTTCAATAATCCACGCATAAGTATTGATTGAATTAATTAATTAATATTTGAAGTCCACAAAATGTAGAGTTGAATGGAGAGTTGGAAGAAGTGGGATTTGACTATTCTTTGCCAAAACACCCTCCAAGTTTAATTAATTAATTAATCATGGCTGTCTTCAAGTCAACTCCACTCCACATTGCCATCTAAATTTACATAATTTTTTTTTTCTTATTTTTTGCAATTAATAAATAATTTTTACATAAATGAATTATGGAAACTAAAATCTTGTCTTATTTTCATGAAAATTTTCATCAATGTATGTATTTTTTAAATGGATAATTTTCATTTTTCTAATGAATCTAGAAATATAATAATGTTTAACATAATTTCTAAAATTTAAAACTTTAAAATATACCTTTATTACAGCTATTACTATTTAAATTTATGGTCAAAATTGATTTTCATTTTTTAGTACAAGAATTACAAGAATAGAAATCAAACTTGGGACCTGAAAAAATATTAAATACTAATATAATTATTTCATTAATTTTTTTTATATGAATTTCAATAATATTGATCTAGAAAAGTCATTTTTGGGTGCCTCGAATATTTTTCAAATGAGAACCCATTATGTAATGGGAGAAAATATGGTTCATAGAGATGCATTTGTTGATTATTCATCTCCCCTACCTTTCATTGCTTAGGATTCATGACTTTTCTTTTATAAAATAAAATAAATTAAATTATTTATTAAAATAGATAAGATTAGTCATATTTATTTGACATTTTTAAAATTTACCCATCTATTAAATACAAAATTGAAAGAGACAGATAGAAAAGATTTAAATAAGTATTGTTGTATTTTTATATTACAATAAATAGAAATTTTATTTTTTTTACTTTACGGAAATTAGCTGTGGTCATGGGTTGAGTTCGGTTGGATTAAGACATTTTTTTAGACTTAACCCAATTGTTCCGTCTAACCCAACACACCAAAAATTGACCAAACACGTTGACTAATTCAATTATTGAGACTACAAAATTGACCAAAAATGTCTTCTCGTTTGAAAAGTCAAAGTTCACTCTCCCTTATAAATCTCCTCTCCTCTTCTCCTTTCCCTCCCATCAATCTCTAAACAACGATCAAAGCCATGCAAAGGGCACTGCTATTAACGGTGACTTTGGTCGGAATCATCGCCGGAGCAGCGGCGCAGAACTGCGGCTGCGCGGCAGGGCTGTGCTGCAGCAGGTTTGGATTCTGCGGCACCGGCAATGATTTCTGCGGGACAGGATGCAGAGAAGGCCCCTGCAACATCCCGCCTCTTACCCCTAGTGTGAACGACGTCGTTGTGGCTGATTTCGTGACGGAGGAGTTCTTCAACGGCATTATTAACCAGGCGGATGCTGGTTGCGCCGGTCGGGGATTCTACAGCAGAGCAACTTTCCTTGAAGCCCTCCAATCGTTTGACCGATTTGGAAGAATCGGGTCCGTTGACGATTCGAAGAGAGAAATCGCCGCCTTCTTCGGCCATGTTACTCACGAGACTGGACGTAAGTATTCTCTGTTAAGAATTATTGAAAGAAATAGTCTCATATTAACTAATTATTATAAGGATTGTTGGGAGGATGTTCGACCTTGACTAATTAACTAGATGATCATGATTTTATTAACAAGAAATACATCTCCATAATGCCTATTGGGGAATCAAAAGGCTTCATGGCTTTGAGCGTAAGCTCTCATAAACTTTGTTTTTGGTTTCTCCAAAAAGTCTCATGAACACGCATTCCTTGATTATAAACGCATGATCATTCCTTAAATTAGCGTATGTGGGACTCCCTCCCAACAATCCTCAACATATCATTCCATTGTGAAGAGTCGTAGTTTCTAACATTCTCTCTCCTCATCCCCTCCCAGCTACATCTCTGAAACTAAGATGGACTCATGAATTTTTGTGGAGAGTCGAGGATAATATCATATCATTGTGGATAGTCGTGGTTCCTAATATCTCTAAAACTAAGATGAACCCATGAATTTTTGTGGAGAGTCGTGGTGAACCCATGAATTTTTGTGGGGAGCAGTGGACAATATCATATTATTGTAGAGAGTTGTAGTTCCTAACATCTCTAAAACTAAGATGAACCCATGAATTTTTGTAGAGAGTCGTGGTGAACCCATGAATTTTTGTGGGAAGTCGTGGTGAACCCATAAATTTTTGTGGGGAGCCGTGGACAGCATTATATCATTGTAGAGAGTCGTGATTTCTAATATCTCTAAAACTAAGACGAACCCATGAATTTTTGTGGAGAGTCATAGTGAACCCATGAATTTTTGTGGGAAGTCACGGAAAACCCATAAATTTTTGTGGGGAGCAATGGACAGTAATATATCATTGTAGAGAGTCGTGGTCCTTAATATCTCTAAAACCAAGATGAACCCATGAATTTTTGTGGAGAGTCGTAGTGAACCCATGAATTTTTGTGGGGTATCATTGTAGAGAGTCTAGTAGTTTCATAAACTTAATTTTTGTGTGTTTGTATGCAGATTTGTGCTTCATTGAAGAAATAGATGGGGCAACAAAGGATTACTGCGACGAAGATAACACCCAATATCCGTGCAACCCAAGCAAGGGGTATTTCGGGAGAGGCCCAATCCAGCTATCCTGGAACTTCAACTACGGGCCCGCAGGGGAGAGCATCGGGTTCGATGGGCTCAACAACCCAGAAATAGTGGCAACCAACCCCCTGGTGTCCTTCAAGACCGCTCTGTGGTACTGGATGAACTTCGTGAGGCCGGTCATAAACCAGGGCTTCGGCGCCACCATTCGGGCCATCAATGGCGCCCTGGAATGCGACGGCGCTAACTCTGCCACCGTTCAACGACGGGTCGAGTACTACACTCAGTACTGTAACCAACTCGGAGTTGCCCCCGGAGATAATTTGACTTGTTAGAACATTAATTAAGTTTCTTAATTGTGTTAGAACATTAATAAATTTGTATGATCCATACAATCCATACCATATATATAATGATATTTTATTTCATATCTCAAAATAATACTTTAAATAAATTATTTTTACCTAGTCAAACCCTATTAATTTTTGCATCTTTAAATTTAATTTCATTAAAATCGCCTTCCAAATTAGGAAGAAAAATTATTATATTATTGTTTTTAAATAAGGCGAGATCAATAGACGAATAAAAAAAAAACTAATAATTAACAATTTTATATCTCTAATATTACATTAATCTTATATTTTTTTAATTAAAAATTTGAGATACTACCTCAGTTGTAGAGGAAAACGAAACATTTACTACAAGGGTGTAAAAACTTCTCTCGATGTGTTTTAAGGCGGTGATATTAATAGGCCAAACTAGATAATATCGGTTAGCATTGGGCTTGAGTCATAGATGTGCGGGTGATACTAATAGGCCAAAATAGATGATATCTGTTTTAGCGGTGGCCTTGGGTCATAGGTGTTCTAATGATACTAATAGGCCAAAATGTATAATATCTGTTTTAGCGGAGGGCTTGAGTCATAGGTGTGTTGGTGATACTAATAGGTCAAACGGGATAATATCTGTTTTAACGGTGGGCTTGGATCGTAGGTGTTCGGTGATCCTAATAAGCTAAAGTAGATAATATCTATCGGCGTGGGCTTGAGTTATAAGTGTGCCGGTGATACTAAAATATGGGTCATTTTTGGAGGCGAAAAGTTATGGAAAGAAGAAAAGTAAAAGGGAATTGAAGATCCAAAAATCATATGATCCAAAAACAAAACCCAAAAGGAAGTTCTCATCGCCGGTGAAGAAAATTACAAAATTAGATGAAACAGAGTTGGAAGTATATGATTAAATCCAAAGAGACAGAGACAGATGGGTGGGGCTTCAATCAAGAGCATTTCAACGATCGAAGAGGCCGAAAGCAAGAGAGAGCCGCCGATGAGAAAGATGGTTTACGCTCATAACAATGGCGGCGCCGGCGCCGGCACATTCTGTCCTCGCTTTCGTCTTCATAAATGGTCTGCAAAGTAACTTGGATTTGGGTTCTGGAAATCCCGCCGGAGCGTGGCGGCGCAATTGCAGAGAATCGGGTTAGCGGCGGCGATGCTTGGGCGAAAGATCGTGGGTTAGGGACGATGGGTTTTGGTGAATTATTGTTGTTGGGCATTTCTTGTGAAATGGGGTATACGAGCCTTGGACTCATGGGGCTCAATTTTGGGTTTATTTTGGCTAATGCGTAATGCCAATTATATAGACCCTTTTAGGTTTCAACAATATACGTCCGTTATCGTCGAGTGATGCTTAGGTCGACACCCTCTCTCTCGTACTTTTATTAGAAATAACCTAACACTTAATACTATGATAGTTCGATTATTAGCTAATAGTTGGTTCGAGTTTAGCTCAGTGAATAAAACATTTAGCGCTCCTTAATTAATATTGACATTTAAATATCTTTCACCCTCGTAATTATTGAACTAAAAAAATTATGAAAAAAAGACACTTTCGGTTCTTGGTTCTTGATTCTCGCAATAGGATGACTAAGAGAGACTTAAAGAAATGAAAGGTACTACATATACTAACAAGGTGCACCTTCCTTTTCGGTGGCTCAATCATAGAAACTATGTAGTTAAGCGTGTTTTTCTTTGAACAATTTTATGTTGGATAACCTCCTAAGAATTTTTCTAGAATGCACGTGAGTAGGAACAAAGCATGTCGGAATGACTATCGTTGGTAATATGGTCATGTCGCTGAAAAATGTCGGAAACACTAGGTGCCAAATTTGGATTTCAAATCTCATTTATAGTACAATAGAGAGATTTTTTTTTTTTTTGAGACCTAATATGTTTTTAATCTAATAATAATAAATATATCACTTTGAATACTAATATTGTTTATTTTAAAGGTTAAGTCTCTATATGAATTATATATAGAAAAAAAAATTATTTATTAACAATTCTTTTCATAAAATATTAAATAAATCTACAATTCTTTCATTGTTTATATTTTTTTATTATTATTATTTTAGAAATCATAAGTTACTCTTTAAATTTTGAAGGCAATTCTTTAAACTTAAAAAATGTATCATATATAAATTATATAAAATTTTAATTTTGTATTTAATAAATTATTTTGATTTGATGTTTGTGTGTAATAATCTTAAAATTTTTAATAAATGTTAAATAAATTAAAGATCTATTATTTATACAAAATTGATAAATTCGAGAATCTATTGAATATAATCAACAATAACATGTCGAGACTGAACTCATCTCGTTGTCTCCGTCCAATTTCATGGCACTAGGAGGAGGGCAGGGATGATGGGAGATGGTGAGTTTAGGTGGGATGACCGTCTCAAATGACATTCACGATCTAAAGCATCACCATTTATGCCTCGTTCTCACTGTTTATGGTTTTATTCACAATTCAAACACAAAATTACTTCAAAAGTACTAACTGTTGGTACTGAAAATGGAATCCACTACAAATTTATATAAATCATATCTCATCATACTAACTTTTGAGTTCAATAATGATTTAAGAGAGAAAGAGTATTAAAATTACCGTAATTCATGAATTGATCCATTTTTCAGCTTCATATCGAAAAAAAATAAAGTAAAATAAATAAATTGGAGTGGATAAATGAGGAAATAGAGAAATTAATTCAAAAAAAACTTTAAGCATTAATTAGAGTGACATAGTTAATACGGCAGGTGCGATGTTGACGTTCAAATTTTGGGATAAATCAGCGGCGGATGTGTGGACAGGCGGAAGGCTCTCGCGGCCACACCCGTCCATGTCAAGTGGGCATAGCCAATAGGAGATGTTTGGCTGCTTTATTGTCTTATTAACCTGGTTGGTCTCGATGACATGTGAATGATGTCATGTATGTCTTATAATTATTTGCGTGTTCTAATATTTTTTTAAAACTTTCTAAAGAAAAATAATTCTTTTAAAGCTTCGCGAGACATAATTGAACATCTCTAACCTATTATCGAACGAGGGAGAGCATATACTTCTTTGTTCATCCCTAAACCATACGGTTTCTTATTGAATTAGCTTGTGAGAAAAAAATCGATCGAACTTGTTTTAGATATGCAAAAATGAGTATTTAGATATGTTTTCGTTACTTTGGTGATCGTTTTTTCTACCTTCGGAGACGTGATCCTCTCTTATTCACTTATGTCGGTGCTCATGAAAAGCTTGGAGGTCGGCCCCTATGTTCTGGCTCTGGGGGATGCTCGACTAAGAATATCGATCCAACTTACTTACCAAGCGAAAGAAATAAAACATCGAGCTTTTATATATTCATTACTCTTCTTTATTATCGTATTATAATTAAAATAAATCAATATTATTCATTTAATGACGAACAATCTTATACAATTAACTAATTATATTTATGTTCCTTTACATATATATATATATAGAACTCTAATTAAATGGTATATATAGGTCAATTTATTTTTAATTGAAATCTAAATCATAAAATATTAATTTATTAAATACACTACAACTTTATATAAATTTAATAATATAAATATTTAAATATTTTTACAATTTTATGAATTATAGACTATGCATGAGAATTTCAAGTAGATGTTAATTACGTCTCATATATTTTTTTTTTAATTAAAATTTTATTTTTTATAATTTAATTTGTTCTTTTGAAAATTTTCTTTAGGTTTAAAAAATGTATGAAAAATATTTAAAAATACCAAAATATTATCAGAAATTTATATAAATAAAATAAAGTATTTTCAACAATTTTATTAATTATTTTTATTTACTTTTATTAAGTTAGAGTATCAAAATAATTTTGTCTTTGACCATATGGAATCGAAGAATAATTAGAAATTTCAAAAGTTTTTAAGAGATTGAGAATGATAGAAAAAAAAAATTAATCTTTTCGGTATTTAACATTAAAAAAACGTAAAAGAGATTAAGAATGTCTTTCCATCTTTCAAATCATATTAACTTTTTTAACGCGTTTTAGACCAGATTGAACATAATCCGTTTTTTTTTTTTTATAGTCTTTGGTCTTAATTAAAATAGATCAAAGACGCGTTGGAACGGTCGGTGGCTGCTTAGTCCCATCCAAAAAATAGAAGAATCTAAAAGATGCATTAAATAGAAAGTGTTCGTTTGGAAGAAGGATGTTGAAAGGTTGATGCCTTGGATTGGAGGGCAAAGGCTCGTAGAGATTTAGATGACAGAAGGATAGTGTGTTGGATTATCTCTTCTTCGTCTAACCCTAATGGCCCCATTCATTTTTTATTTTTTTCTATTTATTTTGAACCTCGTCGACGAGGATCAATGAGGCAATTACGGGGTGTTTTCAATATATGGGCTTAACTTCAAATTCGCTCGTAGAACTTAAGAGGTATAGAACGAGTTACCTTAGCGCTAATCTCTCGAGGATTCATTCACCTCACTAGAATCTTATTCGTAAGTAAATCAGTGTTTGTTCTAAATGCACTTTAAAACGACCTAGTTGCTTTGAAAATGAAGTGGAAAGGACGTTTTTAGAAAAGCACTTTTGCAATTGATTAGAACTACATTCTCAAAAAGTCGTTCAAACTCATCTTATGACATACATGTTAGTGCATTAAAGGATGAGTCGAGAAGAATACATGAAACATATTGGCAAATGGGCGATGGGGTTTCGCCATCAAAGAGAGATAGAAACGTGGAAGCGAAGTGGATGTATGTGAGACAAGACTACGAAATAAAGTGAAAATTTGGAGGGATCGACCAGAAAAAAATCTCGTTCATTAAAAAGCAAATCTTCAAAAAGGGCGACTCACTATAGATCTTTTGATCAATGTTAGTTAAACTATGCTTACTTTTGCAGAGATGATTTATTTTAGCTATAACGACTTTAGATTTTAACTAATCTAAAGTCACTACTATCTTCATAACATAACCATTGTAAGATCTCACATCAGTTGGAGAGACGAACAAGTGCCAGCGTGAACGATGGCCCTAAAGAGGAATGAAACATTCTTTTTATAAGGGTGTGGAAACCTCTCCCTATCAAACGTGTAAATAGACAATATCTAGCACGGGTGGACTTGGATTGTTACATTAACATTATCATTTCTTGCAATTAATACGAAAAGCAAGAAGGGGCGGCACAAGGCGTTAAGACTCAAAAAGGAGTTTTCTAGTCTCTCTTTTGACTTAGACTATCTAAACGATCTCAACCCACCCATGCATATCCAAGGCCTAAAAAACGTTTCTGTTCCATTAAAAAATTTAGTAAGTTGAAAAATCTGATCAACTCAACTCAGCCATTACGATTTGGGTTGGATTATGAACTTATATGAGTTGGGGAATGTTCAAATAAATCACTGTCTGATCAAACTAACTCAAAATTATTTTTAATTTCAAAATATACATTTTTGCATAAAAATAATTTTTAATTATTTAAAAAATAAAATTTCAAAATATATATTTAAAATGAGTGACAAATTTTTATTAGTTATTTAAAAATAAGTAAATATATGCTTATGTTGAATAATTATTTTATTAATAAAATCCAACACGACTATATTTTAACTAATGTTTTTCTAAAGTGACGTGCTCAAGTATTTAAATATGAAATAACATAATAATTAAATTTATATTAACCCTTGTTAACCATTTATTTATTTTTTTATTTTCTAAATGACTAATATAAAATGAGAATTTTTAATAAATTTTAAAAGATGAGGAATAAAATAAATAAATAAATCAGAATTATCCACTCAGTTATTTTTTTTCATAAGATTAAATCCTGACCGTTGAAGAGCATGACGTGGAAGGGTCATAGCCATACACATCGTCTATAAAAGCCCATCGTCGTGCATCCGTCTCCACAAGCAAAAATCCCCTTCCACGGAAACAAGATAACCTTCTTCCTCCGTCTCCATTTTTCCTTTCAAATTCGAAACCCTAATTTTCAAAAATGGCAGCCACATCTCGATTGGCTAGATTCATAAGCGAAGCTTGCCCTCCCCAATTCGTCTCTGTAATGAGGCGCAGAAGCCCCAAAGTTCTAGACACCATTAACGAAGAAGATCACAGAGAAGCTCTCTCCTCCTCTTCCTCCTTGAAGATCGACAAATTCTCTGTTTCTTCGCTGCCGTCTACCATGGCTGCTTCGCCGCCGTCTCCTGCAACTTCCGCCGCCGTTAGTTCCAAATACTTTCTCAATCAGGTCCCCTTGAGGTCCTTCTCCCTTTTCGAGCACTGAGATTCGGTTTTTAATTACTTTCTATTTTTAGTTTCAATGGCCTTCGGAATCTGCTTTTCGTTTTTGCGCCAATCGGATCGGGTCCATTCCGGCCGGTTATGGTGTTGTAGATATCGAATCGACGGCGGATTCGGCTGCCGCCGGTGATGGTGGTCGTCCTGTATTGTGTACTCCATTGTCTTATGCGATGAAACTCTTTGAAAATATAAAATAACTTGTAATTTTTATGTATTTATTCGGAAATTTTATCATGATGGAGATTAAATTTTAGAATGTTTACACATTTGATGCACGCGAATTCATAACATGATCATAAGAGATAAAATTGAAAATATTTGTAAAAGAATTCTTACAAGAATGGTTTAGTTTCGAATGCACTCATTCTTGGAGATTCTGATGGCGTGAAGACAAGCAATTGTGTTTCAGTTATTCATTTTGTTCTTGGACAAATTATATATAATTTGTAACGGTACAGAAAAAACAATAAAATAAAATATCAGTGGTCGGAAACTGCGAGATATTTTGGTTAGGCGTCGGAGATCTCATGGAACAAAACGATCCACATTCCTACAAAACCCCCACGTAACGATTCGGTCACCAAATCGTTGGAATGTAGAGGATAAGGCAACGACAAACGATTTTCCTCATCGGAGTACGACGATTGGCGAGATCGAAGGAAACAGTGACATGCTACAACAAGGCATATGATGCATATGGAGTAGGAGATGACATACTACAACAGGTATGAAAATGAGAAGTTTTATGATGCACAACCCTAAGTAACGTTACGAATGATATGATGCATGTCACTTAGAGTAATATGCGAGGAATAAATGAGACTTAGAGTAATATGCGATGAATAAATGAGGTAGTACTACATGATTTGTTTAAGATGAAAAGTATTGGGACCTCATGCATAATTATATGTTCACATGCATTAGGATACTTCCCCCCTTTATGATGAGTACAAAAGCATATACTACGATGATGAGATGATCATTATGCTTGACATGATGCATGATTGTTATTGTACCTCCGGGCGTTTGACTACAGCCTAGAGAGTTAGCCCGATGAGTAGGTCCAAGGGGGTGTGCAAGCTCGCCTGATGGGTCCATGCTTGCATGTGTAGGTCATTTGTAAAAAACTACTACACATCCAATTTTTCCGGACTAGAGGCCACTCAAAAGACTATAATTTTAAATGATAGGTCCATATTCATGTTACATGTGTTTGCATTCTCTTGATTCTCTGACTAGTCACTTACCGAGTATTTCTTAAAATTTTAAAGTCACGTGCTACTCTAATATTTTAGGTGAAGGCAAGACACCTTTATACGCGGTAAGGTACCTTACCGGAATATAATCTTTTTTTTATATATATATTTTTAACTTATTAAAAGCCAAATAATATGTAATTTTAACTTTTAATTAAAATAGTAATAAGTGTAAACTTATTCAATACATTTTTTTTAATTTCAACAATTTAATTAATATTAAAAAAACTAATTAGACTAGTGTTATATGTATATATTATCTAATACAAATATTTTTATTTTAACAAAATAAGTAATAATTAAATATTTAACAAATTATAAATACATCTAATCTATAAGATCCTATGAAATAAATAGGAGAATTTATTTTAGGATTGATATATATTTTCTTACCATTACCATTATGCTCTTGTCCATGTTTATCTCCCCCATTAAATTAATATATATTTACCCTTTTTTATTAAAAAATATTTATCACTACGAATTTGAATATTCTCAACAATGCATCACACGATGATTCTCCCGTTGGAAAATAGGTTTTGTTATAATCAAATAATTCTATGGTATTTGGAAGCTGTTTGTACCATCATTTGTGTCGCCGACGATCAAGACAATATTAAAGCTATTTGATTATCTGACGGCAAAAAATAGCGTTGAAAAAAAAATCGATCTTTGCTTCAATTGACCAATGTTAATGAAAGAATAGATCGTTTGTTGATTGTATGAGGAGAGTAAGACGAGATTTGTAAGAATTTAAACGCTAGTTACCCTAAAACTATACCTAAAATACCCTTGTGAATTAATGTACTCAATATTATACTACAGACAAGATAAGTAAGATTGAGCACAAACATATTTAAATCTTGTTTATTTTGTCTCGTATGATAATCATTTTAGTATTTGCGGTTGATTTTTTCTTAAAATAAAAATAAAATCTTTGGTAACTATTTTTTATTTTAATATTAGAGAAAACAAGATAATAAAGATCAAAATATATATAATATTAATTAGAGAGAGATAAAAAGTTAAAAATTAATAGCAAGAGATATGCAATATTAATTATAGAGAATAATTCTAATAAATGACTTAAATAATTTTTATATAATGTCTATGTATTTTATTAAACATTTATGAAATATCTCATTCCATTATTAATTTTTTTTTCTAATTTTGACGTAATTTTAATATATACCGAATATTTGAATATCTGATCGTATATTATTGACTTATCCATAATACAAACATAGACATTTACAAGAAACGTCACCTAATTTTAATGTCGGTGTGGTTCCAGTGCCCTTAGGTTTGGTTCATTTTAAACTCAATACTTTTAGAATGTTAAGTATCTGTTCTGGACACTCTCATATTTTTAGCGTATCATCTTCTTTAGAGAAGCGAAACTCGAACATCTCAAGCATATGGTCCAACTAAATAACAGTTTATTTTCATTACTTCCATGATTGTGCCTAGACACGACAACAACCGTACGTATTGAAATGGTTTGTGTCCACATATTCTCAACTTTTTGTTATTTTGGTATTGTTTTTTTTAAATGACTATTTTAGTCCAGTCGGACATTTTGAAAGAAAAAAAGACGAAAATAACCCTTTAAAAATATAAAAAATGATGGTCAAAACAAAGAAAAAAAGGGCAAATTTGTCATATAGTATTTAATTCTCTAATTATAAAATTAATACGTAGTTTAATGTATTAGTAGGTAATGTGAGAATTATAAAGCATTATAAAAACTGGTTGAACAAAAGTCTTCTGAGATTAATAATTAAATATTTTGTGTTGTAATCTAAGTATGCCATTTATTTCGGTTATCATATACGAATTACTAATTTAATTAAAGAATTATTATTATATGAATAATTCAGTCACGTTGGTCGAATTTATTTAAATTAAAAAAATAAAATATGAAGCTTGATTGGTCGGCATGGGCTTTAATTTATTAAATATCAATTTAAACAATAAAATATAACAACTCGTTCACATCTTACTGCACTTATTAATAAAATAGTTTCAAATAAATTAATAAATATATTTTTAATAATTTGACAAAAAGAATGTTTAAAATATATAAATTTAATTATTAAAATATAAATAAAATAATTTAAGTATTTTGGATAACTATCACACATATATATAAGAAAATTACAATAATATTTTGTTTTATGTATGAAAGTAGATAATATTGAATATTTGTATCCAATTAATTTTAATTTACTAGCTGTCTCATTTCTATTGGTTTATTTTTTTCCATTATGATTTATTTATTTATTTAAGGATAAACAAGGACATTATATATATAAATATAAATATATTTTTATGAGTATCTTTTTCAAATCTAACATGGTAAGATTTAAAAAATAATTTATAATATTTTAACCTAATAATGTTTCAAATTTTTTTTAATGGTATTTAATAATTATAATATTTTTTTTTTATAAAAAAAATATTAAAATAATTTTGAGTGGAACAATGGGGATTTGACTTTTCTTACTAAACCTAGCTTGTTCCAGGCTTCCATGTTCCCAATGAGATTAATTTTCGTCACAAATTACAGAGTTTTCTGGAGTTCATCACAAAGGCGATTCCGTTTTTTGAATTTACTGGTTCAATTCAATCGTTTTCCTTATTGAATTTGGTGTTGTTTCTTGTTTTAGGAATTACTGTTGATGAAATTCCCACTTTGATTCTTGTTGTTTTATCTTCTTTTTTGATTCTTGGGTTGTTGCCTGCTGCGAATCCGGTCATTTTCCTTGTTTGATTTTATATGGTCCATCGATTCTCCCCGAATTCAATGGGTAGTTTTTCTGATCTGACGGTGGGTACAATTATCTCTTTCCTTTTCCCCCATCATTGATTTTCGTTTTCTTCCACCAATCTTTCTCGGCTTTTGCCTGATTTTGATTCTTGTACTTTGGGGGGGAGAGAGAGAATCTTATTAAAGAAGGAAAAGGGAAATATGAGGATGATGAAGTCTCAGATATGGCAACCCTGTAAGAAGAAGAGGTCTTGATCGGAAGGATCTAGAGAGACAGAGAGAGATACAGAGAGAAAGAGAGAGAGAGAGAGAGATACAGAGAGAGAAGAGGATCATCGGAAATGGACGGCGGAGGTGGGAGGTTGAAGGCTTCGAGTTCGAGCAATGGTGGTAGAACCCGCGTGGGAAAATACGAGTTGGGTAGAACCCTAGGTGAAGGAAACTTCGCCAAGGTCAAGTTTGCTCGGAACACGGAGACCGATGACAACGTGGCGATCAAAATTCTCGACAAGGAGAAAGTTCTTAAGCACAAGATGATCAGTCAGGTATTTACAAGATTTCCCTGTTTCCCCTTAATTGTTTAAGCATATGGCTTGATTGTTTGTCTAATCTAATGTTTGGTTGCTGAGAAAATTGAGGAGAAAGTTAGAAGAGGTCAAAAGTTCGAACGCCAACTTGTGCTTTTGTCTCTTTCTGACGAAGTAACCAGTTGGGATAATTGTTTACTATTTCTCTTTTTGGATCTTAAAGAATTTGAAAGAACATGGTTTGGAATTTTGACTTGGAACTTCTGTTTGTTAACATCGAATTTATGGCACCAATCTTTATATATATTAGCAGACGCTTAACTTTCTGAAGTTTGTAAGAACATCGTGTGTGCTGGGACGATCAAATCGACTCCAAGAAAGAAGTTATTTGATTGCAATTTCATGGCATATCACCTACTGATTCTGAATCTGTTTCAACGGGATGGAGCCATTTGCCAATTTGTGATTTTACTTGATGGAACTCCTTTTTTTCCTTCATTTCTAATTCTTAATATCAAGAGAATTGGAGGAGAGACTATGAGATTTTGGCATTGTATGCTCTCTGGTTAGAACCCCAAGAGGCCCTCATGGTTTTGAGCATCGTAAAAGCATCACGTGAGATGAGAACTTTTGAGCCTCGTAACCACGAGGATTGTTTCTGGTGGTTAATAAGAGCCAATGTAAATAATAAAGAACTTGAGTAGTTCCACGCATTAGTTGATCTCAACTCACTGATTTTAAAGAAAAAAACATCTTGCTGTTAGAAACTGATTGAATTCGGGGGCAGTTGTTACAGTGCCACCGGTATTGTCAACTTATGCTAACTTAAGCTTTTACTTTACGTACTTTCTTTTAACCGTTGGAAGGTCTATAGATTTTATTTAGAATGAGTTTGTAACACTAAGTTTATGATTATTTATTATTATTATTCATTCCTCTGGTTGCTTTATGCAGATTAAACGCGAGATAGCAACAATGAAATTAATTAGGCATCCAAATGTTATCCGTATGTTTGAGGTTAGACTCGTGTGTTGTTGTTTAAACTATATTTTAATGATCTCATTTTTACGTACTCTTTCCTTAAGGTTACTATGTTATCGGACTGTTATTTGATGTACATTTTGCATCTGAGATGACATCTAGCAGATCTTTTGTGTAGGTGATGGCTAGCAAGACCAAAATATATATTGTGTTGGAGTTTGTCACTGGTGGGGAACTATTTGATAAGATAGTAAGATTGTGATTGCTTCAGTATTCTGCCTTCGTGCATGTGAACAATCTTTGGGTGGTTGCTTCACTTCTTTTTTCTTCACCCTAATTTCTTGTTTATTATTTTGGGATTAGGTTAGCAGAGGCAGGATGAAGGAAGATGAAGCAAGAAAGTATTTTCAGCAGCTTATTAATGCTGTGGATTATTGTCATAGCCGAGGTGTTTTTCACAGAGATCTAAAGGTGCATTTCTTTAAAATATTTATGAGAACCTCTTAACTGACTCGAGACATTGAAAGCAAAGTTTTTTAGATGATACTAGATTCAAATGTTAATATGATTTACAATCTCAGCCAGAGAATTTGCTGCTTGATGCTAATGGCGTTCTTAAAGTTTCAGATTTTGGTTTGAGTGCACTACCTCAGCAAGTCCGGGTGAGCTTGGCTAGATTTAATTTATTATATAGTTACTGTAGTTTTGTGATCTTATTTGAAGTCCAAAATAAACATCCCTAGCACTCAAAAAATGCTCAACTACGTGAAATGTTTACTTCTCAATTTCTGTAATGGCCATCTTTCGTTAATTTTGTGATCGAAATATTGGTAACTGATTTTCGATACTCTATTTCAGGAAGATGGATTACTGCACACAACTTGTGGAACACCAAACTATGTTGCTCCAGAGGTATATTCTATTAAATGTTGGTTTGAGTAAAATTTGTTCGTTTACACACAACTAATCCATTTAAATGTGTATTTTAGGTGATCAATAATAAAGGCTATGACGGGGCAAAGGCTGACTTATGGTCATGTGGTGTAATTCTTTTTGTTTTGATGGCTGGTTATTTACCTTTTGAAGATTCCAACCTGGTTGCGTTGTATAAGAAGGCAAGTCTCCCTTTCCTGAACCTCCCACAGGCAACATGAAAAAGAAAAGATAAAAAGAACTTATTTTCACCAAAGTTTTAAACCTTATTTGTTTTCATATTTTGTATTGAATAATAAGGAAATAAATACGTTTTTTTCAAGTAACTTTAGGACTCGCCCAAACTATTTTTACCGCTCTGTCTTGTCCTTAGTCAGCCATTATAATTTGATTAAATTAGGCTTTCAGGCATTGGCATTTCTTGGAAGAATCAAAACTCCAGGTGTTTTCCCTTAGCTGACATAGATCTGCGCCTTTTTTAAAAAAATAGGATGGGAAAATGGATTAATGAATTAAAATATGCTTGTTCCTTCCGTAAATATAAAAAAACCATTGAGAGTTAAGTATATGGTTATATACCCTTTGTCTCTTTGAATTGTCTAATTTTTATGCATAGGTACAACCAGATTAGTACCTCTGATGGGTTTTCTGCTAAAATTTAATTGAACCATGTTATATTCCTGTAAAATCATCATGTTGCCTTCTTCTTTTTATCTCTTTACACTTCCTTCTGTTATCATGATTGAAAATTTCCTGACTAGGGATAAGAATCCTTCAAACTTGACAATTGTTCTTTTACTCTCTTAAACCTGTAACTGTCCATTCTTGATTAAGCATCAATCCGGGATAAAAAATTACCTTGACAACTACAATGTTTATTTGTTTAACTACTTGTTTATGTATATGCGCGTGTATGTATGACTGGTTCTCTGTTCTTGAGTAACGTTCTTTTTTGGATAACTACGATGAAAAAGATTTCAAGTTCTGTAGTGTTCCCCGACTATACGTCAAGTTCCTTGATTGTATGCCATTGAGTGGTTCTTTGTTAAGTTCCACGTTCATTCTATCATCAGATACACAAGGCTGAGTTCACTTGTCCACCATGGTTCTCTACAAACGCAAAGAAATTAATCAAAAGAATTTTGGATCCCAATCCCGCTACGGTGAGTTCTGACCCCTTTCTCAATTTGGTTTGGAGTTTTTCCTCTTCAAGTACAGAGATTCCAAAACCATGCTAGTTTATTGACAGAATTTTTAAGAAGCATAGATATGGTTTTGAGACAGTTACGACACTGACATAGAAAAGGCGCGTTTAAAAAAAAATATGTATCATTAATATACAGTAAGAAAATTTTATAGTTCATGTGTTTATGTATTTCTAAAAATTACAGCTGCTTATTATCGACTAATGAACGGGTGTCCCATTATTTAATGTTTAATATACCAGCTTGACTTTTGCAACAGAGAATTACCATTCCAGAGGTCATTGAAAATGAATGGTTTAGAAAAGGTTATAAGCCCCCCACTTTTGAACAAGCTGATATTAGTCTGGATGATGTGGATGCTATCTTCAATGAAACAGGGGTAAGCAAAGTACAATTGGGTATTTCTAAGCCATCATTTAAGCAGGATCTTCATATTGCCCTTGACATTCAGGTTTCGGGTAATCTCGTAGTGGAAAGGAAAGAGGAAAGACCTGCAGCCCCTCTTACGATGAATGCATTCGAGCTTATCTCTAAATCTCAAGGCCTCAACCTCAGTTCTCTTTTTGAGAAACAAATGGTGTGTTTCCCTCTAGTACTTCAATATTGAAAAAGCTTTCACATTGTATCTCTTCAATGAAATAGTTTTTACTTCTAGCTATAAAAAATGTTAAACTGCAATCTAATAGTTGAGCTATCCATACCTACCAACTTCTTTTGTGATGATTTGTTCACAAACATTACTTTTGAATTTGAACTGAGTTGATGAAAATTGTTGTACCAGGGGCTTGTTAAACGAGAAACAAGGTTCACATCCAATCGACCTGCGAAAGAGATCCTTTCTAAAATTGAGGAAACTGCAGCACCTTTGGGTTTTGATGTGAAGAAAAATAACTACAAGGTAAATATTTTTCCTTATAAAGTTGATGATGATAAATTTGGAAAAAGAAATGCAAGTTGTGGAGGACATGATGGATACCAATTTCGACTCTTTAGTTTATCAAAGTCATTAATAATTATTTTTTATGCATTAAAATTTGATTTCCTTCCAAAATTCTGTCTTCTGAGTATGTCTTAATCTGATGCATTCCTTGCAGATGAAACTTCAAGGTGAAAAAACAGGTCGTAAAGGGCATTTATCAGTTGCAACAGAGGTGCTTCTCTTTTTACTTCTTTATATTTTAGAAGCTTCTATTGTATGCCAATTAGTTGAGTTATGATGGTATTATTTTCAGATTTATGAGGTTGCTCCGTCACTGTACATGGTTGAGCTCCGCAAGGCGGGAGGAGATACATTAGAATTTCACAAGGTAGGATCACCATTAATGAACTCTTGGTACCTAAGAGACTAAAACATCTGTCTTTAGGTATATGTGATTCCTTAATAAACCTGATTCTGTTCGATCCAGTGATTTTGACCTTCACATGTTTTCAGAAGTCCATGTGCATTGAATCAAGCAATTATATATCCCAAGTGATATGAAAATTATCAGCAACCCTGAAGTATAAGCAATTTTAGAGTCTCTGTTGAAAGAAACCCGTTTAATTGGCTGACTGCTTTGGGATTCTTTTTAATATTTAAATGTGATATGCCATTGTTTTCAGTTTTATAAGAACCTCAAAACTGGGCTGAAAGACATTGTCTGGAAACATGAAGAGGATGGAGACGAAGGAGATAGTGGTTTGTAATTCACTCATAAACTTCCGTTTGATTCTTTCGTGCTTTCTTTTTGAATCCTCTAGGTTTGTCTCTTCAGATATTGTAAATTCATACAGATTTGATATGCATTCTAAATCGACATCTTTAGAACCGACTGTTCACTATATATTTTAGTGAACGGTTGATAACCAGGATCTGGGTCCAATAGACATACACGCACACATGCACATCCAATACAAAACGAAAGACAAGGATACAAAACCAAATCTCCACTCCCTCACCATGCAGCTATTAGGAGACATTTAATTGCACTTGGTAGTATGAGGCTATCTTGAGTCTGTGCATACAAATGGCAGCACCCTGCTGTTGTGGCTTGATTATAACATTAATGGTTTTGGTTATGATCGAAGAAAAGGAATACAAAAGAATAAACATCTCTCTCTATTGCTGCAGGTGCGAGTGCGAGTGCGAGTGTCTCGAAGCCGAGGTAATTATGTTTCTCTGGAAGTTGTTTGATATTGGGTTGAAGTTTGAGATAGTGGATAATACAGTCATGTACCTTGATTTTAAACTCATATGGTGTTTTTTCTGTCATTTGATTTAGCCAAGAAGTTCTCCCTGCTCACTGACAGCAGCATATTTGAACTCTGTATTGTGGTTCCATCCATAAATAATCAAATATTGTTTCTATACGTGAATAAAGTTTTTGCAGAATAATAATTGTATCCGTGTTTTATTCATTCTTAATACCATATCTAAACATCTGAACAATGGTAAAAGAGTTTCACTCTGTTTTTCTTCATCTAATCCTTCTTATATCAGAAGTTTAATTTGTGAGAGATTTACTGTCATTTTGTCTTGACAGTTTGTAAATATCAGTCTCAAAATTGCTTCTTAGATCCTTGAAGTTTGCCTTAGGTAGTGCTTTGGTGAATATAACAACTACATGATTTGTGGATGACACAAATTTGGTAATTAGGTGGCCACGAGCGACAAAATTTCTGTGTATGGTATGGAAGAACGGATTCTTTACCATGTGTATAGGAGTTGTGGAGGATTTAGCAGTTGAATTTTGACATCCCTTAGTAAGAACATAATCTAGGTGAGTTCAACTCATGACACCACTGTGGTTTGCTTTGGTGAGCTCCACGATATGCAATTCTCTCTTAGGAATATATATGATTCTGATGTGCTTCTTCTAGTGTTGGGGCATCCTGCCCACTCTACATCAGAAAAACCATAAAGATTCTGTCAACCCCTTTTGTTTAAGATTAAACCATACCAAGTGTGCCTTTGATATATTTCAATATGCGTTTGACTACTTTTAGATCTTTGGATTGTGTTATGGAGATCCATGCTATGCCAAGGAAGTAATGCGAGAGCCTCTCAGACATGGCGATCCATGTTAGTGTGTTGAATCTCTATGAACAAAGAGCGAGTAGAGTTAGGGTTAGAAAGCCTTTTGTAGGGGAGGTATTGTGAGAGTCTCTCAAACCATGCTGCTCGGTGCCACATCTAGAGATATGAGTAATGAAAGCTCGGTGATTTCGTTACTGTAATAGCTCAAACGTACCACTGGCAAATATTGTTCGATTTGTCTCCTTACATATCGATTTTATAATGTGTCTATTATATTCACATAAAAAATGTTTTGTTCCTCCAATCGATGTGGGATCTCATAGCTATGTACACTTTCTTTCTGGTCGTGGAGATAAATGAAGGCCTCCCTTTCTTCTTGTTGTGTCATTGAGCTTTAGTGTATTGTCTGAAAATTCATGAAACAAGTTTTGAACTGCCATCTATACTATTGTGATCAAAAGCGATTCATCGGAGACCATACGTCAAGATATCCTTTATGAATTGAACGGTAACCTATGAACAAATGTTATATAACTTCTTTTTTAAAACTTAATTTAAGTTTCTAATAGAAATATACATTTTTATCACAAGAACAACCCATTCTTACAAATTTCAATTATGCTAAGAAGATTTTAAATACAAAATTAACCGTTCAAGAGTAGACACAAAATTGAAAGTTTATAAACTTGTTACACTATTTAAAGTACAAACACCTTTTGAACATAAACTAGAAAGTTTAGATGTATGATGTAAACTTATAGGCAACATTGAAGTAACGACCAACATTAAATTATAAATATTTATTTTTTAAAAGAATAATTTTATGTAGTGAATGGCCTTGGGTCCATTGACTCTCAAATAGAAAAAGGTCTCCCAGCTATCTACTCAGACCAAATTGAGATAAAGTATCAATTACCAAGAAAGGGACGCACCCTACTATTCTAAAGTATCGATTACCAAGAAAGGGACGCACCCTACTATTCTAGGTATCAACTGCATTATTAATTATTGTTTTCTCGTTGTAATAGAGAGAATCAATCCCATTGAGCGTAATAGATATAAGACCATACAAAATTCTAAAGTGAATGTATAGAACAAAACAACCACTCGACCACCAACATGGGTAGCGAACTTGAGGCATACCTGGTCTTCAGATTCACACATCAATAGTTAAGTAGCTACTATTTCGAGTATTTTTAAAAGCTCAACGAAGATTTTGAATTTTCAATCTAATTTTAAAATTTAATATTATTTTGAAAATTTAAAACTCTACAAAATTACCCTTTTTAAATTTTTTTTAATGAAAATTAAGATTTATATTATATCACAATAACCTATTAATAGAAATTTGGATTGTGAGAGAGCTTTTAATTTAAAGAAAGTTTAAAAAAAATTAATATTATAATTTTTTGAAAAATAAAAATATTTTTGAAATGAAAGAGAAAATTGAGTATTTTTGGACCTTATCCATATGATATGATAAAATCCTCGTGATATTTTTAAATTTAAATTTTAATTAATTAATGGCACAAATGTCAGTTAGCGGTCTCAACTATAAAAGCAACAAAGACTCGAGGAAAGTTTCAATTTTTCAGGCACCTGTTTGTTTTCTTTCAACGCAGCTACTGAAAAATTCCAGAGCAAAATCAATTCGTGAGAATGAGGGAAGAGGTAATCAGCTCAGCTGGAACTGTCGATCCAACTCCGGCCGCCAGGTACCGCTCCGCCTTCCATTACTTCTACGAGTCTCTCTGGTATTTGGTCAACCTAGGGTTTTACAATTCTCTTCTTGTCCGCTGTTTTGGGGCGATTTTGTGGTGGGAAATTGTTCAACTTGGGACGCCAACCCTAATTCGTTGTTTAGAATGAAAGTGAAGTTTGAAAATCTTCCCTCGTTAGGTGTTTGTCGCGCGGAAGAAGATCTACTGTGTTTATGCTCGTAATGTGAGGCGGGTGCGAAAGGGTTATGGGTTTCTTTTGTTACATGATTAGCAACGGCTAGGAATTTTTGTGCTCAATGAGGGCTTAAATCACATGTTTGGGTTGAATAAAATTTTGCTTTAGGAGCTGTATATGATATCGAGGGTAATATTCAACCCAACTCTAAGAGTATACATGTTATTATCTGAGTGGGTAATAATCCAAGGGTTAGATGCAGTTTGATCATTTGAACTCACATTGTTTTGCTTAGTTCTTGTTGGTCTCTGAATCTTATCAGTTCTGCTGGAGCTTCATCACCTGCTGTTCCAACAAATATTGGAAGTGTTGATGGATCGATTCGTGGACTTGGTTCAAAAGCTGCGTCTTTATCTTGTGTTGGTTCACAACCACCTCAGCCTTCCTTGAGCACTGGTGTTGGTGGTTCTGCTTTCGGCATGTCGAGATACTCTTGCAGACCATGGGAAAGGGGGGATTTGCTAAGGCGTTTGGCTACCTTTAAGCCTGGAAATTGGTTTGGAAAACCTAAGGTTATAATCTTTATGATTATTTACATAAATCATGCAGTATATGTTTTACTTGGCTACCTTTGGTCCCATTGCATAAAGCTCAATTATAAAGCTCAATCATGCAGTATATGTTTTACTGGAGCTGATTGTGTTTGATATGGAAACCTCAGTTCTAGAACTAGCTCGTTAGAGCATTAGGATTTTTGTTACTTCTCGCTTAAACAGGAAACTGTTTGTTCTCTTGGGTTTATTGGGAGGATTATTGAGCAGATTTTAGTCTTTCTTTGTTGCCTTATTCTTGGAAGTATTAACAATTCATAAAAGTTGACCTTGTATCCAATTATATTCCATGAATTAGTTCAAACCTGGTCATCTCTTTATCTTGTTAATTTATACATAGGTGATCTCTTGAGCTTCATTTAAGTGAAGAAAAATTCTCTAACTACTGGATAAATTCAGTTGGTTTATAGGTGGAACTGATGTAAAGTGATGGTTTAGGTTGTCATTTTTTATAAAATAAGAATAGTTTTATTAATTAATTGAAACTTAGGAATCTACTTGGGATTTTATATCTCAGTTCTTTTTCCTTACAACGTTATTTTTATCTCTTAAACTACTTAAAGTACCGATGAAAAATATTCGACTGGCAATGCATTTTGAAGCTTAGGAATATTATTCTTTCTTGAACTTTCGCAGGTAGTCAATTCACTTGCATGTGCACAGAGAGGTTGGATGAACGTCGATGTTGATAAAATTGAATGTGAATCTTGTGGTAACAGTTTGAGCTTTGAATTACTACAGTCATGGACATCTGCAGAAGGTTAGATTCATTAATGGAGAGCCATTACTAAAATATATACGGTTATCTATTAGGCACCCTCCCACTCACACAAACACACACATAAAAGGAAAAAGTATATCAACACGTGAATTCTGAGGTTTTTTTTTTTTTGATAGTTCACTAATTAACTCGTGAATTCTGAATGGCTGATAATAATGACCCTTGATTTTCCTTTTTGGGTGTTATTGAAGTTCAACTTGCTGAGTTTACAAAGCAGCTGGATTCTGGGCACAAAGTCTCTTGTCCTTGGAGAGGAAATAGCTGCCCTGAAAGTTTGGTGCAGTTCCCTCCAACACCCCAGTCTGCTTTAGTTGGAGGATTTAAGGATAGATGTGATGGACTTCTGCAGTTTCAATCTTTGCCTTCTGTAGCTGCTTCTGCAATTGAACAAATGCGTATTTGTCGGAGTGCACAGCTTGATCGCTTTTTGGCACAATCCCCGAATTTCACCATGGGTGAAGTAGGTGTAAAACTGGAGGGTACACGTGAACTTCTTGAAAGCTCTCAAGATAGAGCATTCTATTTGTATTCTCAAGTAGGCTCATTTGTTTATGATATTTTTTGGTCAATATTTTAAATCCCATTTATTCTTCGGCTGATGTTTTATCATATCTAATTATTTTTTGTTTTTTCATTTTTCAGGCACAGAAAATTATTAGCCTTTGTGGATGGGAACCAAGATGGCACTTAGATGTTCAAGACTGTGAAGAGCATTCTGCACAATCAGCTCGAAATGGATGTTCTTTTGGTCCTACTGAGGCTCAGTTGCATCTTTCGCATGATGCATCTCGAAGCAAGAAAGCACTCTCTACTTCCGTTAAAAAGGACACTGGAAAGGGTAAATTGGTGGTTGAAGACCCTAGAAGTGAATTTAGATCACCTATACTAGATTGTAGCATATGTGGTGCTACAGTTAGGATATTGGACTTCCTAACGATTTCTCGACCGGCTCATTTTGCCCCTAACAACATTGACATTCCTTCTTCAAGTAAGAAAATGGGACTGACTCGTGGAGTAAGTGCAGCTAGTGGAATTAATGGATGGGTGACTGCCGATGATGCTGATAAAGAACGTATTGAAGATCGTGATGAAGTAGCAACAACAAATGAGGCACGCTTACTACCGAACACGGATGTTGATTTGAATCTGACAATGGCAGGGGGCTTAAATGTTTCTCAATCAGAAAAGAATACAACCAATGAACATATTCTGAACGGGGATTTGGGAAGGGATCTAATGATTGGGCAACCATCAGGCAGTGAGGTTGGTGATCGTGCTGCTTCATATGAATCACGAGGTCCTAGCTCCCGCAAACGCAGTTTGGATAAAGATGGGAGTTCAGATGACAGGGCACTAGTAAGGATGCATCAAGCCGATAGTGTTGAAGGAACTGTTATAGACCGTGACGGTGATGAAGTTACAGACGATAGACAATATTCAGCTGGCCCTTCAAAACGTACTCGCGATTCTGAATTTTTTGACTCTTTTTGTTCGTATCAAAGAGATTCAGCAGGTGCTGGTCCAAGTCATTCCATGGGTTTAGACCTTTGCATGGATGGGGAAAAATTTAATTCATTTCAGCAAGGAGGTGATCAATGTACTGGAATTCAATCAGCTAGGGATTCGACCCGTGCATCATCTGTCATTGCAATGGACACATTGTGTCATAATGATGGTGAGGACTCTATGGAAAGTGTTGAGAATTATCCTGGGGATGTCGATGATGTTCATTTCCCCTCTTCCAGTACACATGGGAATTTAGACAATAATGAAACTTCAGAATTGATACATAGCAATCAAGCTCAGCAGAGCGTTTTTCTTCGACCGGCTTCTGAAGTTCCTGGTGAAATGGGTGTGAGTAGTACAAATAACGGTGAAGAAATATTCAATGCTGATACCATCACTACTCAGGCAAGGGATGTGTTTAGTTTTGGAATAAGTGGTGGAAGTGTTGGAATGTGTGCAAGTCATGAGGCTGAAATTCATGGGGCTGATGCATCGGTTCATAGGACTGATAGTGTTGTTGGTGATGTTGAACCCAGAATAGAAGATGCCGAGAATCAGGGACAAACTGGTGAGTCTGCCCCTGATCCTGGACTAATGGATGAGATTGTGCCTGAGGACATCATCAGGGAAGACCCTCATGGTGATAGCCAAGAGATGTTTTCTCGGCCAGTAGAAAGAGCTGATAGTGGATCAAAAATCGATGGCTCTGCTAAAGATGATTCTGTTGAAAGTGGTGGAAAGACAAGTCAGAGTTGCAAAACAATCCTAGTGAATAGCAGTCACAATGCTGATACACGACCAACTCATGGACAAAATAAGATCGACGATCCAAATGCAGGTATAGTTTTAGAATTCAGCATAGTTTTAGAACCTGGTGTAGTAAACGAGAAACCTAGCTACTACCTCCTTCAACATCGGTCCTTTTACTTTCGGTTTTCAATTGTCCTCGTTACCTCAAATAACTTAGCTTGTGAATAGTCTACTGATACTGTGGCTATAGAATCTTGAAAACTAACGCGAGAATCTGGATTTATAACTTAATCTACCATTTGATATGGGCTGATTGAAAGGTGTATGTGTTGTTTCTTAAATCTCTGACGTAGCGATTTGACCTCATGAAACATTTTATTCCTATTTTCTTCTGTTTATGATGTTGAACCCTTCTTTTTCAGAGCCACAAAAAGGGGAAAGCAGTTATGAAATAGAGTTTGATCCGATTGTCCATCACAATCAATTTTGCCCCTGGGTAAATGGAAATGTTGCTGCTGCTGGCAGTACGAGTAGTGGCTCCAATGCCGACGCAGTTGCTCTTAGTGGCTGGAAGCTGACGTTAGATGCACTCAATGCTCTGCAATCCCTCGAGCGTACAGGAGTTCAGACGTTGCAATCTGAGTCAGCAGCATCTCTTTACAAGGTTGGTTTCCTTCTAATACATATTTTGTCTTTCATTGAAGCAATACATGAATTCTTGATTCTATATAAGCTAAAAATTATGGCTGCAGGGCACTCAATAGCATAACCATAAGATTGCATTCCTTAACTTTGTCGGTTGTTGTCATCATCATTGTAGAAATCTATGGTGCAATAACCTTATTGGCAAAGTTTATTTTGTCCCCTGTTTAAAAAGGGTGCAGTGCGTGCCTTTTGTGGGAGAAAATCACCTCGACTCGGTAAGGTAAAAAAACCTTCTGTTTTGGGGGTAAGAAAAGAAACCTCATTGAATCTCGTATATTGTCACGACCTCAAATGTAATATGGGTCGATGACTTTCAAACCTGTGAATGTGGGCTTAAAGGGACATCTTAAGTGCCAGAAGCTCAAGAGTCAAGTTTATGTGTCTTCTTATGCAAGTCCTGTCGGAAAAATAACTCTTTTCCATCATATGGGTGGTAGAGCTAGTTTACCTTAGGAAACCAAAATTAAGAACAAGATAGCAACACCACTCATTTCATCAACAATGAGAAACTGATAAATTTCTTTTCTCCGCCAAATGGAGAAAGCATTAGAGGGCGGCATAGTGCACAAATCTCTAACATCTTAGGAAAACTCATGTTTTTAACCAAAGTGCCCACATAACAACTGTGAACCATATGCCCTGCGAACGAACCTTTATCGGATGTCCCCGAAGGAACAACCTTACCTCAACCAATGAAGGATGAAGGATGATAGAGGAACTCTCCTCGCCAAATGTCTACAAGAAAACTCACGGTCCCGATTTAAACCAGAACTCTGTAACAAGTGGCCTAAATATAAGAATAGAACTGATAATAAACTAGTCAGTGGTAACCTATGTCTTCAGCCACCTGCATGTGCTTGCTGAAAATGCAAAATCGGAAAAGACGGTATGGAGGAACTGCCCTTTAAATATGACATCTGTGGTTTAGAGTATCATCTTTTTAGGTCCCTAAAGTTTCTAAAGGACATGAACCCTTTGATATGGAGTAAGAGGTAGAGATTGGAAAAGAAGGAAGCACAAAAAATGATCTAGAACGTAGCATTAAAGAATGGAGGAACAATGTAATACATTGAGAAACGTTGCTGTATTATAGAATCACAAATAGAAGTTTCCTCATAACCTTGCTCGTCTAGAAGTTTCCTTAAAAGACAAAAAGAAGTCCTATGGTTTCAATTCACTTGATATAATATTATTTTGTCCGCTTCGAGCTTGTAGCTTGAAAGGAACAATAGAATCTTCGCAGTAGGAAGACGACATATCGTTGCCTCTTAATTTTTTTCTTTATAGCTCTATCTTGGTATACACTTAAATTTTTCAACAACTATGGTTTCTGATTCACTCTTGTTCAATTGAGAGCCTGTTCTCTATTTTGCTTTGGCTTGGGGTTGTCTATGAATTTAGTATAGCAATTCGCTCAAGAACTCTGGTATTGGAGGAGGGATAAGCAGTAGGTAATGGTCCAAGGAGTCATCAACTCTCCTTGTGAAGGGTATTGCTCGAGGGTTAGATTCGATTCTATTATCGTCATTGACTGCTTTTACTTCAACTTTCTTAGTACCTTGCAGGAAATTGGAACAAAAATAGAACAGTATCTGAATGTTAAATCACTGAATATAGTATCCTCTACATCAATTCGAATGCGCTCTTGCAGGACGATCATCGTGGTAAAAAACTGCTGCGACAACACTCAGCCAGCAGAAGCCAGGGAAACCTTGAGACATGAGCTCCGAAATGAAAGTATTCACAAACTCACATACTGTCATCTCTTAACTATAAGAAATATCTGCTGAATATCATATTTCTTGTCAGCACTCTGCTAGTTTGTTGCTGATGAATGGACATCTAGTTTTAGGAAACACAGTCTCGAGCTTAAGCGAGAAAGGAAACCAGGCAATGCGGGGCGGCATGATTCTGACTTAGCCTTCTTCATTTCTTTTTCCAGAGCCAAGTAAAACCGACTCGAGTTATAATTTTTCCAGTGCTGGTTTTGCTCGTGTTCCATTTGGAGAACACTCGAGTAACTTCATAACTTTTTATGTTTCTTGTTGCAGAATGATTGGTTTTGCAGTGTTTTTTTTAGTTATAGCATCTCTCTGTTTATGTCTGTTGTAATTGTAAACGCTTTTCACTGTCTTCGTGAAGGTGATTATCCCGAGTCGATATCACGGATTTATATTTCAAATAATTGTAGTCTTGAAAACATACTGGAACTGTTGTAGCTTACAGATATGTATTAGAAGTAGATTTATCACTGCTCTGTCAATCAGTGTTAATGATAAGGTCTGGAGATGACCATTAAATTCCTTCTGTTGTTGATGGTGTGGAAGAAATAAAAGAACTCTCTAAAGCAGTAAACCTAGCACTAAACCAACTATCATATATATTTATCATATATATTTATAGTAATACTAGTTGATCTTTTCAATTGGATTCAAAAAAGCGTAGGCCTCAGGCAATTTGGCGATTGGTTCGATCTTGGAACGCATTATCTGTCCGCTATCCGGTTGGGTAGTAAGGATCGGAGAAGGGCGAACAACTTGATCCTCTTCCCCAGAGATCCCAGATGAGGGAACCAATATAAGAACTAGCACGGATAGAAGTGATTTAATTAGAACGGAGAGTTCTATGGAAAGTTCTATCGAAAGTATAAACATTATATCTACAATTTCGAAAATTATTATAAGCATGCTAAATTAGGTGTACTGCCCGAGCTTTAAAAAGTGTAATTTTTGCCATTAAATGATATTGAGATAAGAATGTGAATGGGTATCGTATCAGCCCCAGAGATAAAACAGAGATAAAATGTGATGAAACCCACCAAGAAAGTTTTTGAGGCCTTTGTGCCGATTCCTCACCCAAACGAAAACAATCTTCGAAATCCAATCTCAGCCAATCATCTTCCACAAAATTCCCATAAAAATATATACTTACACTGAATCGATGTCCCTTCTGGACAGTAGCAGGCCATCTCTGTCCCTCCACCATGCCTGCAGCTGCTTTTCCTTCGTCTTTCTGCTTCTCCTCTCATGAACTCTCTGCTTCTCCCTCAAATTCCCAGCAACCAAACACTTTCTTGGCCGCCAAACCCAAAAGCCTCTTCCACAAGCATCCTCTCTACACGCCGCTTCATTCCACTTTGTCTTCCCAAATCAAAGAGAAAATCCTCTGCCTTGAAATCATGGGTGTGGATGCTGGAAAGGCTCTTTCCCAGAATCCTTCTCTCCACTCTGTAACTCTTGAATCCATTCATTCTGTGATATCCTTTCTCCAATCCAAAGGAATTCACCAAAAGGACTTCGCCAAGATCTTTGGAATGTGTCCCAAAATCCTCACGTCTGATGTTAAAGCTGACTTAATCCCAGTTTTCAGTTTCCTGTCAGAAGACCTTAAAATCCCAGATCAGAATTTCAGAAGGGTCATTAACAAGTGCCCTAGATTGCTTGCTTCAAGTGCCAAAGACCAGCTGAAACCAGCTTTGTTTTACCTACAAAGACTTGGGTTTAAGGATTTGGAGGCCTTGGCTTACCAGGACTCTGCTTTGCTGGTTTCAAGTGTGGAGAAGACCTTGATTCCCAAACTCAAGTATTTGCAGAGTTTGGGATTCTCGAGGAGTGAAACTGTGGGGATGGTTTTAAGGTGTCCGGCTCTGCTCACTTTCAGTATTGAAAATAACTTAAAGCCTAAGTTTGAGTATTTCTCTGGGGAGATGCAGAGGAAAGTGGAAGAGCTCAAGGACTTCCCTCAGTATTTTGGGTTCAGCTTGGAGAAGAGGATAAAGCCAAGGTATGTGGAGACAGTGCAGAGTGGAAAGAACGTGGCTTTGCCTCTTATGCTCAAGGCCACTGATGATGAGTTTAAAGAGTTGTTAAGAGAAGAGGGTGGTTGAATCTCTCTCTTTCTTTCTCTTCTTTGTGGCTTAGAAAGGGAGGCTGATCTTTTCTGTTCTTGCCCCATTATGTTTTACTCTGTAAATCACTATGACTTATAAAAGCTTCATGAGCAGTGGCAGTTCATCATGATATGGGTTTTCCTGATCTGGGTTTCATACTCCTAATCCTCCATACTTTCACTGTTGATCTAACTAAACTCATCTGGGTTTCATCATGATATGGGTATTTCTGATATGGTTCTCATTTTCACGTTTATAGTTAATCATAGCTCAAGCAAGATTAAGCATAGCATATGAAACTCACTTCAGCTCCTCAATGGTCAAATTTTCTGTATGAATTCCTGTCTTTGCCCCCTTTAATTCAGGTTTGTGCATGCAAAAAATCACTAGTTCACAAGATGGCAATAACAGAGGCCTCTTGATTCTGTTTAGCTACGAAGAACTATAACGGTCTAAGCCCACTGCTAGTAGATATTGTTCTCTTTGAGCTTTTCCTTTCGGATTTCCCTTCAAGGTTTTTAAAACGCGTCTGCTAGGGAACACTAGGGAGAGACTTTTACACCCTTATAAAGAATGTTTCGTTTCTCTCTCTCCAATCGATGTGAGATCTCACAATCCACCTGCCTTTAGGGCCTAGTGTCCTCATTGGCACACCACTTGGTGTCCACCCCTCTTCGGGACCTAGTGTCCTTGTTGACACACCGTTTGGTATCCACCCCCTTCGGGGCTCAACGTCCTTGCTGGCACACCACCCGGTGTCTGGCTCTGATACCATTTGTCCTCTTTGGGCTTTCTCTTTCGAGTTTCCTCTCAATGTTTTTAAAACGTGTCTGCTAGGGAGAGGTTTCCACACTCTTATAAAGAATGTTTCGTTCCCCTCTCCAACCAATGTGGGATCTTACAGTCCACCCTCCTTCGCAGCCCACACTAGCACTCGTTCCTCTCTCCAATCGATGTGAGATCTCATAACTTCTCCATAACAAGGACAGAACATGAGTCTGAACATCTATTTATATAAATCTATCGAAATGTGTTTGTACATATGCAAAGCGCAAGTGTTCAGCAATCATCTTTAGAATGTAGCTGCACAATGAAATACAAGTCTACACATACACTACACATATATGCAGACATATCTTACATACAGAACAGGCCGGAGTTTACCTGATTTTCTGTTTTAGACACAACTTTCTTAATACATAATCAGGTCCACTCTCGAATTCTTAATGCAAAATGAGTATCACCTTGTGAATGTTCCAGATTTGCTGCTACTTTCTTGAGCTTCACACTCAAATTAGGCTCTAGTTGAGGAAAACATCTTGTGATATATATACAGCCCACGCTTCCTATTAAAGAACAGTGACAAACAAAATCAAAACTATTGATCTGGTGTTTGATTTCAAGTTCGTGATTACATAGGATAGCCATTAATTATGTTGCATGAACAAAAAGTTACCTGAAGGATGGTAAAAGCCTTCTCCGCAACATATTTTTGCAGCATTGTCGCTCCTCTTTGCTGCAGCTTGTCTGGGTGGAGACACAATCTTGCTTTTTGATAAGCCTTCTTCATTTGTGAGCCTCCAATCAGGTTTGTCAAGGATATTGGAGACCACCCACTACTTGACCACAATATCTGTATTAATCCCACACAATGGCTGCATGTTGTTAGATCAAAGGCTATAACATGAAGAGGAGGGAGATGTGAACGATGTTATTCAATACTGAAGAACTTACGTAATGAAGCGTAGAAAGTAGCAAGCGGATGTTGGTCTCCTTGCCAGCTGACCATAACTTTATTTTCTCATCTAATCCTTCCAATTCTTTCTGTAATTTGACATTAGGAGAATAAACAGAGATCAAAAACTTGTTCCTTAGTAAGAAAGAACATGAGCAACATGCCTAAGTTTCATGATATAGAGGATTGTATTACTTCCATCCACCATGTAGGTAGCCAAATAAATACTTAGTCCTGAAATTAAATTAACCCATTTCAAGTCTTGTCCCTTGTACATGATGAAATTTTTCTGCCACTAGGAACCAATGTGTAACAGCCCAAGCCCACCGCTAGCAGATATTGTCTTCTTTGGGCTTTTTCTTTCGGGTTTCCCCTCAAGGTTTTTAAAACACGTTTGCTAGGGTTAAACCGATGTGGGATCTTGCAATCCACCCCCTTCAGGCCCAGCTTCCTCGCTGGCACTCATTCCTCTCTCCAATCGATGTGGATCTCACAATCCACCCGCCTTCGGGGCTTAGTGTCCTCGCTGGCACACCGCCCACCCCCTTCCGGGCTCACCATCCTCGCTAGTACACTACCCGGTGTCCACCCCCTTCGAGCCTCATCGTCCTCGCAGACATACCGCTCCGTGTCTGGCTCTGATACCATTTGTAACAGCTCAAGCCCACCACTAGCAGATATTGTCCTCTTTGGGCTTTCCTTTTCGGGCTTCACCTCAAGGTTTTTAAAACGCGTCTCCTACGGAGAGGTTCACACACCCTTATAAAGAATGCTCCGTTCCCCTCTCCAACCGATGTGGGATCTCACACAATCAATTAGGAAAATATCCCATAGTGGAAATGAAACTATCCTAGAGTGAAAATGAAATGATGCCCTGCTTACAAATATGAAGCCTTGTGACAGTTACTTACATCAATGTCAACCCGTGGCTTTCCTTCTTCAACTTTTACATCTCTCTGGTGTGTCTGAGGCAGAAACAAGAGCAACCAGTTAGGCAAAGCACCTTACTTAGTACACAATCACAAGAAAACTTTAATGAACTCAATGCACAGATTCTTCCAAGCATAATCCAGAATGTTTTCTCATCAATATTTAGATTAGATCAACAGTATGAACGTTACCTCTGCGGGCTGTGACAATCCATTTCCATTCAACTGCTGACCTGAAGATTCAAATGAAACAGGTCTTCCTGCAAAACAAAAAGAGGCCACTACTGTTAGAACTTTCACTATTGAGTTTATACATTCATATAAAACAGGTCCTGCATGGAAATACATGAGCTGTTACTGAAGTTTACCTTCTTCTTCCCCAGATTGCTCACTTTCTTGTTGTCTACCACTCAAATCTGTCTCAGACACAGGACTTTGATACTTTGATTTAGCCCAAGCAATTGCTTCATCAATGGAAACTTCTTCTCTATATTCTTCTCTATTGATGGAAGTTATCTCAATGACATAAGAACTCATAGCATCTTCGTCGTCCTCGTCGTCTTCTGGTAAAACATTACAGTAAATTCCACTATAGTCAACTGGATCCTCACAGTGTGAAGAACCAGCAGATGATGGGGAGTTTTGTTCCAAATCATCCACACAGATCTTGATGCTTCTAAATGAATTTGGTTCCAGACTAATGGTTTCTGGGGATGACACGGGTACTCCGAACACATGGCCCGAGCTTCTGTAACTATCATAATGTTCATTTTCCACATACGGGTTATCGATATGGGGCAAAAGATCAGGTGGAAACTGAGGCATTTCTTGTTCCTTGAACATGGTTCTGTATGAGCTCCACTTTGTTGGGGCATTGCTTGGCCTATTCCAATCAAATTAAATTAAGGAACAATGAACAACGTTAAACCAAGTGCTAGACAATGCTGGTCAAATCACGCTTCAAAACAGCATCAATTTACAGACATTTGTAATGAAAACCATTCAAGATTTATCATTAATGTCTATGCAAAGTCATCAATAAAACAAAATTGGTTACTGCTATGAATCAAAACCTATATTGATTATCAATTCTTTCTCAGTTATGCCCATAAAACAGCCAAACGATATCAAACAACAAATGAAAAATGACCTAAGCCTTAAGAGCATACATGTCCAATCGAATAATCCAAAATAGGGTTTAGGCCCCCTCACTTTCTCCAGAACACAACCAACCTGAGATTTGAAGACGACGAAGGGAATGCCACGTCATCTCCGATGATCGGCCGAAAGGGGCTGGATACGGAAGACGAGTTCGATCTGGTGAATTCCTTGGAGTTCGGCTCTGACCTATCTCTCGATTGTCGGCCGTCTTCCGATCCAAAAATAAAGCGATAAAACCTATCCTCTTTAATAGGGATTCTGAAGGCCGGCAAGCTCCGGCCGCCCTTCTGCGGCTGAGAAACTAACTCGGGGGATTGGAATACTTCTTCATAGAAGGAAGTGGAGTCTTTACCCTCAAACGTGTCGGAAAATTGCCTGAAGAGGATGGTCCGCGGCGGACCGCCGAAGACATCGGAGAAGTCATCGGCGTCGAAAGTTGCAGCCCGAGAACATGTAGGTTTGGCCATGGTTTCGTGTTCCGATCTCCGGGAACGAAACTGTGGAATTCCAAAACGGACTCGCCAGCAATGGTCCATTTCCCGGCGAGATTCTGAGGAAAAAGAGAATGAAGAAATATAAGGTGGTAGTGGTGGTGGCGGCGGCGGCGGTGGTGGTAGTGGCAGTGGCAAAACACCATGAAAATAAATGGAAGCTCTGCCTTCATGTATATTTATCCAACAATGTGGGCTAAAGTGGAAAAAGCTGTTAACTACTTTTTACTGTCACTTTTTTTTAAATAAATAAATAAATAAAATAAAATAAAAATGATTTGTTTGTTTATTTATTATTTTTATAAATATTCAAACCTTTTTCTTTTTAATTTAAAAATAATATTTGTAATATCCTTTGTTTTCTTTTTTTGGGACAAAGATTATAACTAGTTTTAAGGTTCTTTCTCAAAATCTTTAACATAATTTAAAGTTAAAAAAAAAATTAGTGACGAAAATCATTGAAAGTTTATGAATACTTCTAATACTAACGAAAATAATATATTTAAAAAAATTAATTTATTTTTAAAAGAATTAAGAGTATTAACGACACCAAAACTTAAATATTTTGAAAGCTAAAAGATAGTATTTTTTTATAAATAAAATATAATTATTGTAAAAATATTTTTCAATTTATTTAAACTGAGATTTTTTTTATAAGAATTTGAAAGTATTATTAAAAATCTTTAAAAAAAAAGTGCTGAAAAGAAGACGTGTTATCTGGGGCCCACGTCAGCAGCACACGCGTTGGCCAGCTGGAGGAGGAGCCTAGTTATCTGGGGCCCACGACATTACACAAAAATATAATTATAAAAGAAAACTTAATTTTCTAATAAGATGGTAAAATTTTTTAGTGAGATAACTTATTGTAGGATTGTCGGATCATTGGAGGCAAATAAGCTTTTGTAATTTTTTTTTTAAAGTAAATATGTCAATTTCTAATTCATTAAATAATTTTTAAAAACAGCAAATTGTATTTACACAGTATTTTTATTTTTTAATGATAGAAAAAAAAAAAAACATTCAATCTGCACAAACATCTGCGTACATCCCTTGTGACATAGTTACATTATTTACTCACTGTTTCTAAGAGTGAAGATTATTATCACAAATCAACGTTAGTCATTTCAACCTATTTTATCCCCTACACACATGCATCCTAGGAAACTTCCTAAAATATCACTCAAACAAGAAAATGAAGGTGTACCTTATTGGTATAAATAATGACTTTCGATTTCTTTGAACTTTTCTTAACCATCCTAATATCAAAATCGTTCTCATTCGGATGTGGTCTTAGTTTATTCATGTACTTTCTTTTTATTCGGGTGTTATAAATTTTTTTTTGAACATGCTAACTTTTTGGTTGAAATCATTGGAAAAAACCATAGAAAAGGAAGTGTTGGGAAGGTGACGATTTAACTTTTGGGAAATGATTACACGTTTTCAATAATGTTTAAATAGACAAAAACAAGGTGCTATTATCCTTAAAGAAACGCTTGAATCTTAGTCTTAAAAAAAAATTAAAAAAAAAAGAGTAGAAAATGGATAACAAAACAAAACAAAATAAAATTTTATACATGGAAATAGTATTTTTAAGTTTAGGTTTAAAAAATCATTAATGATTATGAAACGGAATTCTATGGAGAGAGGAACGAGTGTCAACGAGGACGCTAGGCCTCAAAGGAGTGTATTGTGAGATCTCACATCGGTTGGAGAGGGGAACAAAGCATTCTTTACAAGAGTGTGAAAAACCTCTCCCCAGCAGGCGCGCTTCAAAAAAACTTGAGGGAACTCGGTGATGAAAAGCACAAAAAGAACAATATCGGCTAATGATGGGATTTGGCTGTTATAAATAGTATTAGAGTCAGACAGGGAGTGATATGATGCTGAGCCCGAAGAGGGGTGGATTGTGAAATCGCATCTGTCGAAAAAGGGAACAAAACATTTTTTATGAGGGTGTGGAAAGCTGTCCTTACGAGACGTGTTTTAAAAATTTGGAGGGAAAGCTCAAAGAAGATAATATCTGGTAGCGGTGGCCTCAACCTGAACCTCGACCTCGACTTGAACGAAACATGAAACATGAAAAGCAATTTGATTAAAAGGAATTAGATGGGAATATAAAGTTGAGTGACAAGGAAGTGAACGAAAGAGTTTGATCGAAGTCAACTTAAGGCAGGAAAGGACAGAGTGGTACTTGCCAAACTCAAAGCCTTTTAGCCAAATGCATTCATACACATGTCATTACCTATTTGGAAAAACCCACACTAACTCAATATCTCTTAGATTTTTTTTCTTTTCTTTCTTCATTACTTCAATTCCCATGCAAAAATATCTTCCATTTTTATTTCCACGAAAAAAGAATTATGATATTATCCGCTCGATCAAGAAATTTGAATCTCTAATCTTAAAAGAACGAGAACACGACAATCACTTATAATACCCTAATCCAGAATTCGACACAGTGTGCCTAACATGCCCTACGAAACAGTCACATTACTTACTCCTTGCTTCTAACAGTGAAGAGTATTCCTACAGTTTGTATGATTGAGTCGGTGCACCTTGTTGGTATAAGTAGTAAATTCCAATTCTTAGTATCACTTTCATTCGAATATGATCTCAGTTCATTTCTATACTCCTTCTTTACTCGAGTATCACGTTACCGTTTCGATTCTTGAATTTAACTACGATTCTATTTGGTCGAGTTTGATTTTTCCCAATAATGAATGTGATGTCCCTTTCTTATACAAGTAGGGAAGGAGGAAGGGGATCATCATGGTTGTGTTTGAAGAAATGAATGAAGAATGGGGAAAGAAAAAGGGTTAGGTATATTGCAAGTGGGAAGGTGAGGTTGATACCTTAAGTGGAGACAATTCTAATCTTTTTAACATTATTGATTGGCATCTAAAGCTTTAGTTTCCCTTTAACACATAACCCACTTTCATTATTCACACAAACAAAAATGGAAACTATTTCATTATTGCCAATCCTTGGCTTAAGCCCCTCAAACTCCTATTTCCCATTATTTGAGCATTCATCCCCATGCAAAAACATGTTTTTGTAACCATAGAAAACGGTAAGCCCATCGTGAATCCACGTTGTCGTTTATGCACTAGAGAATTCAGTAGCTACAGTTGTGATATTCGAGTAAAAGAAGAGTACATGAATAAACTGAGACCATACAGTGATCCTGAAGATAGGATGACTAAGAAAGGTTTAAAAGAATTAAAAGTCCTTTTTGGTGGCTCAATCCTAAAAAGAACGTGAGCGAGGATAAAGTATACTGAATTCACTCTTTGGACATAGAGCGCTATAAACGAATTGAGTCCAAATCCACAAAGGCACACCAAATTCTCAATGCATATAGAAAAGAGGCAAAATATTAAAAACCCACCAACCAAACAATTGAATAATAGCTTCAAAACAATAAAGGGTATCATCAAATTGATACTAAAAGGCCACTCCCCACACAAAACCCTAACTTTGTAGGTATCATTTTCAATTCATGAGCCAAATGGGTGAGTATTGATGGTAGGTTCATGAATGAGGGAAACAGTACAGCCATTGGGGGCACTATTATTGTCCTGTTTTTTCCTTTTATGCTACAAGAATCACATGACTATGTTCATGAATCAACGTTTTATGGTATGCTCGAGATGCATAATGTGAATATAATCGAAAGTAAATGTTCGCTACTTCGAACCCAACAAGGAAAAAAGTTTGTTGAAGTCCTAGAATGTTTTGCTGACAACATATACTAAATAGTTAGCTCTTCTAGCTATTTGTTTGAACAACTATAGGATTTACTTGTCAATAATTGAACATTTCTTAAAATTTGTGCATGCAGTTGTAGGCCTCTTGAGTTATCCAAAATGTGAATTATATGATGAATATTGGATTGAAAAGACAATAACAATGCAACAAGACGAAAAAAATCTCCCAAATGCATTGGTTTGGTCTCCATTTCTGAGAAGATGAACAGCGTACAAACAACCAAAACACTTTAAGGTTGTAAAACGCGTCTGTTAGAGAGTGATTTCCACACTCTTATTCCCAAAACACTTTAAGGTTGTAAAACGCGTCTGTTAGAGAGTGATTTCCACACCCTTATAATGAATGTTTCATTCCTCTTTTCAACCGATGTGGGATCTCACAATCCACCTTCCTTGGAGGCCCAGCGTCTTCGCTGGCACACTGCTCGGCGGGCTTGAACTGTTACACAACATGTTCTATCAGGGGGAAACTAACATTAATAAGGCTAAAAACATTTACGAAAAGATTTTGTAACATATATGAAATAATTTTCCGACATCCAAATAGTAAACAAAGAATCTAAATACATCATAAATATATGATAACGATTGTTTCACTGTCTCGGACATGAACTCGGTGAAATTGAATTATTCAAGAAGACGCGGAGTACCAACGACTAGGTCTAATCCAGATTCTTCCGTTGTTTCCTTTCTTCCAAATAAGAAATGAGATAGTAAACTCGAGTTGTATTATTTAGCTAGAAATAATTGAGATGATGAACAAACCCTAAAAATCTAGGAGAAACCCTAAAAATCTAGGAGAATTTACACTAAGACATGGGAATCAAAACAGTGGATTGAAACGTCATTTCCCTTTCAAACATGGATGATTGAAGCGTTTGTAACACAAAAAGTTAGCCAAAGTAGAGAGAGTTCCTTGGAAGTTTCAAGGCAGAGGACATCTAATTTGTAACCTTGTACACAACAAATATGCACCATGTCGTGTTTTGCCAAAGATTCATATGAATCATTATTATGTTTCAATTTTTTTTCGGAGAAATATATAATTCATTTACATTACATTAAGCTATCTTATTCCTAGTTCACTGCAACCTTGTTCTAATGTTCCTGTTAACGTTTGAATCCAACTTAACCCGAACATCATAAATAAATCTTGTCAGTGTTGAGTTCTAGTTAAAGATTCGCACGTGTTAAAGTGTCAAATTTAGTGGACACAAAAGTTCACTGACTAAACATGTAATTTAACCTATTTTGTTTGAAATTTACCGTGCTCTTCATTTTTCTCAAATTACATTCACAATAATTTTTTCAATCAGTGTTAAGTTCTAGTTAAAGTTTCGCACGTGCCCGTAACTTCAATTTTATCATATTGAACTATAAATTTGGTTAAATTTTGTAAGGTAAAAGTTTACAAATTTTAGCTACAAAAAAAATTAATTTTAATAATTTCAGTGCCACATTCGTTGGAAGTAGGAACGAAACATTCCTTATAAAGATGTGAAAACTTCTCTGTAAGAAACGTGTTGTAAGACTAGGAAGCTGACGGTGATACCAACGAGCTAAAGTAGATAATATCTGAAAAAATAGTAATAATAAATAATCTTAGGTTGGTTTATTCAAAAGGCACAAAGTTGGTAAATGATACGATTAAAGCATGAAATGGTCTCTAGATTTAAAACCAAATCATGGGACTTAGGTCCAACACAAAATGACATGTTCTCTCATACTATAGGGATATATATACATGTTCCTTTTCCTTGGACACTACAAATGTGGACGTGTCTTCATTGTATTGTTGGGTTTCCTGATTGTACCTCTTATTGTACCTATTGAATTCGCTGTCTCGAAGTACTCCATGTTTGTGTGCATAATATCGAAATAATAATAATAATAATAATATAAAAATAATCGTTGTCAACCACACAAGTGAGTGATGTAGTTCGCAATGCATCAAGAAATGAGATAAGGAAAAATGATCAAGTTTTCACCCGATTTCAATGTACAAGACATTTCATACGATTTTAAACTCAGATTTGAGGAATTGAATGTGTTAGGTGAAGAGATTACCATTAGAAAGGAAGAACATAAAACTAGAGTTGTTCACGAAGCTTCCTCGTCCTTACCTCCATTGATTTTTATAGGGATCGGGACGAGGATTTTCTTGCAAGAAATTTGAGAGGATTAGGTTCCTGTGAGAAAATTTTCTTCATATAGTCTTCAACACGGGAAGGATAAGGCTTCCTGCCCTGTTAGGTAGCAAAGATAAATTTCTCCTCACTCCCTCCCTCGTTCTCCATCTAAACAAAGATTTTCTACCATGTTCAAGCAAGTTTCCATGAGTTAAAAGGACATCTTTATGAAGCTATAAGAAACGATTGCTAAAGGAGATTAAAAAGAGGAGCCACGAAAGGAGGAGATCGACACTCGTCGGAGGAATGATACAAATTAGGGTTCTTTAAACCCAGAACTTCTAGTTTAAATTCTCGTCTAACAACCCTCGATTTTGGGTGTCAATGTTCTCATTAGGGTTGCCTCGGAATTAGAGGAATGGGAGTGAGAACAAGGAAACGCATCACAAGAGTTGAACCACAAAATACGAGGGAAGAAAACTTTGTGCGCTTGCTAACCCTAAACAATTGAAGACGATCAAGCTTTGATCATATCATCAAGACTATTTTCACTGAGATGTGTCTGGATACATACATGTACTATTCTGTACTCAGACGTCACATACAAGATGATGTCTGATAGACTTTAATTATTTCAACCCTTTTACGTGTTCAAGTTTTCTTCTACTAATGTGTCTTTTTCTTTTTCAAAATTGTTCGACTTACCATAGTAGTCAAGTCCTTTTAACGAGTTGGTGCATGCTCATAGTCTTGCTAGGGATTGATGTATTAATTTGAATAATGAAATAGGAGTCCATAAATTGAGAACCTTGTTACAATCTCATGATTATCAAGTAAGAACAACATGTCTTTTTGGCTTTTGTCTTAAGGGATGATTATAAAGAGTACCATCATATAATGGTCACATCAACATGAGTATGCTTCAAAGGGAATAGAATGCTTTATAGACTACTCATCCCACCCTTACATTGATTGGTAATTGAACTCTATCAAAGGGAATAGTGTCCTCCTACTTGTATTTGAATCTAAGACATTTGAACAACGATTAGATAAGATGATTCTCGGGAGTATAATAAAGTACTAAATTAGCTAGTTAAGCAAAGAACAAACATTCTATGAGTAATAACGTCTTTTGTGACGGCCCAAACCCACTGATTACAGATATTGTTCGTTTTGGCCCATTACGTATTGTCATCAACCTCATGGTCTTAAAACATGTCTACTCAGGAGAGATTTTCACACCCTTATAAGGAATGTTTAGTTCTTCTATCCAATTTATGTGAGATCTCACAATCCACCCCTCTTGGGGTCTAGAGTTTTCGCTAGCACACTGCTCAGTGTCTAGATCTAATACCATTTGTAATGGCCGAAGCCTACCACTAGTAGATATTGTCTATTTTGGCTCGTTACGTATCGTTGTTAGTCTCACGGTTTTAAAACGCGTCTACTAGGGAGAGGTTTCCACACCCTTATAAGGAACATGGGTGTTCCCATCTCCAACCAACGTGGGATCTCACAATCCAATATTTACCCCTGTACCCCACCCATTAAGTATTGTTGTCAGCCTCACGGTTTTAAAACGCGTCTACTAGGGAGAGGTTTCCACACCCTTATAAGGAACATGGGTGTTCCCATCTCCAACCAACGTGGGATCTCACAATCCAATATTTACCCCTGTACCCCACCCATTAAGTATTGTTGTCAGCCTCACGGTTTTAAAACGCGTCTACTAGGGAGAGGTTTCCACACCCTTATAAGGAACATGGGTGTTCCCATCTCCAACCAACGTGGGATCTCACAATCCAATATTTACCCCTGTACCCCACCCATTAAGTATTGTTGTCAGCCTCACGGTTTTAAAACGCGTCTACTAGGGAGAGGTTTCCACACCCTTATAAGGAACATAGGTGTTCCCATCCCCAACCAACATGGGATCTCACAATCCAATATCTACCCCTGGGCCCACCCATCATATTGTTGTCAGCCTCACGGTTTTAAAACCCATCTACTAGAGAGGGTTTCCACACCCTTACAAGGAATGTTTAATTCCCCTCTCTAATCGATGTGAGATCTCACAATCCACCCCCCTTGAGGGCCAGAGTTCTCGCTGGCACCGCTCGGTATCTAATTCTAATACCATTTGTACGACCCAAACTCACCACTAACACATATTGTCCGCTTTGGCCCATTACGTATCACCGTCAGCCTCACGATTTTAAAATGCATCTACTAGATAGAGATTTTCACACCCTTATAAAATGTATAGTTTCCCTCTCCAACTGATATTGAATCTCACATATTTATTAGTGTCACGAACAATTTATTTAAAATAAACAAAATCGTACAATAACAAAGACAAAGATTGTTCATTGTCGAGATTAATAATACAACCTAAACAAAAACCACGAACATAAAGAGAGAGATTATACGATATACATACGTAGTCTATATACGAGAAAGATCGAAGAGATCAAAACACGAAAACTAGCTCTATCCCTAACGCATGAACTACAAGAAAACAGGGTTTTGGAAGTTTAGGAAAGTGATTGAAAGGAGAAAATTTGAAGGTTGCCCACAAGACTCCATGTCATTCTCTCTTAAGATAATGAATTCTATGAATCCCTCTTAGTTTTGTAGCCGCCATATGATCTTCTTCTATGACTTTTCTACACACCAAACAGTAAACACATCAAAGGATGGGTATCAATGCGATGATGAAGAAAGGGCTCAATTATACATTATAATCACTGTTCACTAACCACGCTTTTGTAAGGTTGCAACAAAAAATTTTGGTTTAGAGATGACTTGAGACCATACCACCGTGTTTGAAGGAGGAAATTAGGGTTACAATCTTTCTTATCCTTCTTCATTATTGCTATCACCCAACTCGGATGCTTTGTTTGTCGCAATCGATTTATAGACCTTCACGCTTCACCAACTCGTTCTCTTATGTTGTTTTTCATTTTCAATATGTACGTTGTCGGGGGAGAGAATATAGCATGACATGACAAAGATTTTGGACGAGTTATTCATGTACGTTATAAAGATTATGAGGTCTCTTTATATTCGTGATGTAATTCGACAATATAGTGATGTAAATAAGATTTTTAGATCTAAATTATCCCAGACCTCCAAAAAATGATAAGGAATCAACTCAAGGAAAAGTTTTGGAACGGACTATCTTGATATCAAAACTAAAAGTAAAGAAAACTTATTTCTAAACTTGTGATTTGAATCACTGTACAAGATAGCTTGAAAGATTACTTTAATGACTCTAGCATGCAAGTCTAAACACAAGAAATGCAACGGAACAAGCTCATGGGTTAAGAAGCATATTATGCAAACTTCATTTTAATGTTTAATCTCGAAACCACATCTTCCTAGGAGAGGTACCCATTCTCATACCATTTGCTACAGTCCATACCCAGGATTCAGAATATGAATTTGGCACCTGATGGCCCTGACATTCCGCTGCATTCTCTGCAACATGGTCACATCCTCTACAAATGGTCACATTATCTACTTCTTACCTCTAAGAGTGAAGACTATCCCGCAGACCAACCTGAGCCCTTCCAGCAACCTTTGTTGTTACTCACTTGCATCCTAGAAAAATTTCTAGGAGATCACCAACTTAAAATAAGTCCAAGCAAAACACACTTAACTATGAAGTTCTTATTATTGAGCCACCGAAAAGAAAATTGCACCTTGTTGATATTAGATATAACTTTAAATTCTTTTAAGCTTTTTCTTAGTCATTTCCTCGGTAAAAAAGGTTTTTCAATTAAAAAGTATAAAAAGATTTACATTTTTCCCCATAATTGGAGGATACACAAAAAAAGTATGGGAAAAATATATAAATATAATGTAATAATCATTAAATTATGGGTATGGATATTTGAAGCCAAATTTTGTGAAAGGGAAGAGAACCTAAAGATTGGTGGGTTCATGTCACACATGTATGTGCTCCCACATGCATATGATTGATATGACTAAAAGTATATGTTAAAAATTCTCTACCATACTTTTATTTATTATTTTAGTGTCTAATGATATCATTATGTCACATTTTTATAATATATGTTGTCTAATGCATTGAATAAATGACATTGAGAACAAATATTCATCGACTTTAGACCCGACATATTTTGGACTATATTCTCTCTCTTTTTGTAATGTATTTGTATCTTTACTTTGGATCCATAATATTAAATTTTATTAATAGTTAAAAAATCTTCTAGAGATATCTATTTAATTCGTGGAACCCTACTTTGAATAAGGTGGCGGGATGCGGACGGGGAGCTTTCTCGGTCTCCACTCCTATATGCATTTCTAAAATATAGATCACATTGAATAGATATAATTAACGTTAAACTTGAGTTTAATATTTATTAAAATGTGGCAATTCTTAGGTTCAATTCTTTTAATAGGGAAAAATAAATTTAAAAAGAAATGAAAAAGTTAATTTGACATTAAATTGAAATTACAAATACAAAATGTAACAATGGACTTGTAAGCGAGCCCTCTCTCGTGAAGGGATAGGCTTGATTTTGGGCCTAAGCCCAATTAAGCTTATTTATTTATTTATTTATTTCTGTAATAATGTTTCGAAATTAAAGTATTTCAAAAAAAAAAAATTAACCTCAAGCTCGATTTCATCGCGTATATCAACGTACAACCTTGTAACGAAAAATGTGAAATTTGACTAATCTCTCGTAGGGTCCTTACTTCTATCTCTTATACTTGTTCAGTTTGCCTCTCTTTTATCGAGCACCCCATTCCATGTTTATCTGTGGGCACATGTCGGATGTCCTGATCATGCTTGGACGTATTGTCCATGACCGCATGCTTGGACTATTATTATTGTGTCAATACATGAAATATATAAACAGTTACCAAAGTCATGTCTATACTCGCTAGGGTTAAAATGCTCAAAAAAATGTACTACAAGAAATGTGACTAGTTGTCAATTCGTCTTACTCGAGTTATATGTTATCAAAGTTATTGTTGTCTACTCGCTTTTAGTTTATAACATTTTCAACGTATTTCCTTACTCACATTTTTCGAAGTATTTTTCTCAAATGTGACCCGAGGCTCGAGCAGACGCCGATATTGTTCTTGAAGTGCAAATTTCATACGACTGACTTGTTTACTATATTAGAATAAGTGACACAGAATCGTTATCTCGTGGTCTCAAGAGTGACTATCCCTCCCTAATGATAACGCTTTGATTTAATGGGTGACTAATTCCATTTGGATTCATTCATTTTGCAGCGATTTATTCGAAAGAGTCCGTACCAATGACGTTGATAACTGCCAAGACCGTTAACCATTTTCGCGTGCCAAGACGACGGCCCCTATAAATTCCATCTTCTGTTGTCTCAGGAGTCATCGCGCTTTCACGTTCTCAATTCTTCTGGCCCCCGTTTTTCTCCAACCAACGTCAACAACTCAGAATCACCGGGAAAAATGGCGGACCTCGATGTCTCTCAGAATGGAGCTTCTGTCACTGTTGCTCATAATCAATCGGCTCTGATCTTCTTAGGAACTGGTTGTTCCAGCGCCGTCCCCAATGCAATGTGTCTGATCCAGCCCTCTGATCCTCCTTGCCGCATCTGTTCCCAGGCCCTCTCCGTTCCACCTGAGAAAAACCCTAATTACAGGTGATCTGGCTGCGTTTTGCGATCTTTAGTGCAATTGAAGGCTTGTGTATGTCGTCTTAGTATAGGGATAGTTGACTATTCTAGATCGCGCGCGTTGCTCCTTTTCGTCTAGGACTTTGTCTGCCTTCTTTGTTTGGCTGCTCTTGAATATGGAATTCTAGGAATGGAGTTTGGTCATGGCATGTTATTCGTGGACTGGTTGATAATTGTCATGATTTTAGATCTGGAGCTAATATTTTCGGAGTTATGGAAAACCTAATGTACCATATGGAAAGCTTACTTGTATGTTCTTGAATCTGGAGCAGCGATTAAGTTAGGTTGAATTGATATTTTTGAATGTAATGATTTCCGAACTCGTTTTACTGCTTCCACTTTCCCTTTCTGTCTCTACTTATTTTCTTCCTAACATCAGTAAATGAACGGATCAGTGGTACCCCTTTACAATCCTACATTTGTACGTCAAATTTGCTCATATGCAGCACTTTTTGTTTCTCAATACATTGTCCTGGGAAGCATGTGGTCTTAATTCTTTGTTTAATTTATGATGTATTGATTTGCAGGTGCAATACGTCTCTTCTCATTGACTATTGCCAAGTGGATGGCAGCCACCATTATATTTTGATTGATGTAGGGAAAACATTTAGGGAGCAAGTACTACGATGGTTTACTCACCATAGGATTCCTAGAGTGGATTCAGTAAGTTGTCTTCGTGCACTTGTTCTTATATGTCTAAAATCTATTATGACAGAGTGGAATAGCTTTCCTCTGAGATTTGATATTGACAGCCGATAAAAATGTAGTCACTATAATGTATGTCTCATTTTAAGAAATCTCATGGCCGAACGCAAGTATAGAAACATTACTCTAGATGTCTTTAGAATCGTGGATTTATGCCACAGTGACTACCAACTGAGAATATGAGTGTCATATAAAGTTTTCAACATCAAATATTGATTAGGGGGTTATCTCATCAGATTAGTTTATATGTATAAACCGGTCTAGACACACATGGTTATAAGCTTCATTCCAAAAAGCTTCCACAATTATTATAAGCTTCAAGTATTTTTGTCCTCTGATGATTGTCTATAATTTTTTTTAATTATTATTACCATGAGTAATGTGAACACTTACTAGTTAGTTCTGATCCCGTTAACCCATTCTCTGACTTGGCACCATATGAATACAAGAAACCCTAAGGCTATTTGTGGCTGTCTAATGCCTATGGGCATTCCTCTCAAGAGAGCATCTCTGCATATGTCAGAAGGCGCTTGATTTCTTTGTCTTGGAAACTTGGGGCTTCCATACTCTACGAGACAAACAACTTTACATTAAACACTCTATACCATAATGTCCCCATTTTAATTTAATATTATAGAATTTTCCAAAGCCATGTCTGAAATTAGTTTAACAGCAACTTAGTTAGATGTACAGTGTGCTTGCATCTCTTTATGTCCTACAGGAAGGGATTCGGCAGTGACAATCTACCCTCTCAGTTGCGTTTTTTCTTTATAGGTGATTAGTCTTAAGCTGCAAACTTCTTCCATCATTGCCTATAACTTGTCTTGTATGGTTATCCATTATACGTATATGAGTGGCTACTCGCTGAAAAAGGCAGTCAATTTATCTTGGTGCCCTTTTTATCTGTATTTACTTGATTGTATGCTATGAAACAAAATTTGTTCTTGTTAAAATTCAAAATGACCATTTTAGTTGGAGATGGAGTACTTGGAATAAGATTGTATTTCTGCAGATTATTTTGACTCATGAACATGCTGATGCGATTCTTGGCCTGGATGATGTACGTGCAGTACAACCTTTTAGCCCTATAAATGATATTGATCCCACACCAATTTACCTCAGTCAGCATTCAATGGAAAGGTTGTTCTAACTGTCCTTGCATTGTTCTAATTTTGTCTCACAAGATATACCCTGATTGCTACACCCAGGGATGTTTCTGTTCTTGGAGCATAAACATGTGTGTTACCCTCCGGTGCCTTGATTTAGTCTTGCTTGATGTTCCATGGCTTTGAGATTCTCTGTAATCACTGTTCCATGTAATTATATTGCTCAATTAGTCAGTACAACCTCTCTCTTCCTTCTATCTATCTATATACCTTTATTTTTAGAAGATAAACACATGTTGCCCTCTGAGACTTGAGTATAGTCTACTTGATGCTTCTTCTCTTCGATATTTTTTGGTGCTCCATGTGATTTATTAAACTCTTTTAGGCAGTATGAACATGATTTGGTTCCAATGTCATGCTTTGTATTTTAACTTTTTCAGAAAAACTGCACCACATTGCTCTGTGTGAATGATGAAGGTTTATTTATATTATTAAGACGTCTGAAATGTAAAAGGAAGTTGAATATTGTTGTTCTTCTTGATTTAACATCTTAGTTATATGTGAGAAGTGAACAACTGCAAGTGCTCGTTTTTTCAATACATGATTAAGGGATTAGTTAGTGAGAATATACTGGACTTGAACAGCTATGCCAAAACTTTTTTCAATTTGAATTATTACGTGTACCTGAGTTTCTATCTAATTTGTAATTTAAAAAAAAAAATGGTTTTGTGAATCAGCATTTCAGTGAAGTTTCCTTACCTAGTCCAGAAGAAACTTAAAGAAGGCCAAGAAGTGAGACGAGTGGCACAGCTTGACTGGAAGATAATCGAGGATCACATTGAGAAGCCCTTTGTTGCATCAGGCTTACAATTTACTCCTTTGCCTGTCAGTTTTACATACTTAATTGATACAAGTCTCTTGTTCATTCTTTTTTTTTTCCCCCTCTTATATTTAACTTGTAATTTTCTATTTGTAGGTTATGCATGGTGAAGATTATATATGTCTGGGGTTTCTTTTTGGTGAAAAATATAGAGTAGCTTATATTTCTGACGTTTCACGAATTCCTGCAAGTACAGAACATGGTGAGTATAATCCTGTCAACTTTATTGTATATACACATTCATACTAATCAAAAGATCCCAGAAGAGTTTTTAATCTGAGGCATCTAATCTTGACGAACCCTAAGAGTTGGTTATTTAGATATAATGGTTCTTGGATTTAACCTAGAGGCTGTGTGTTCAAAATTTTATTTCTCGAGCTTGTTGTTATTGAAGTACTGAATGGTTGTATTTTGTGACACAAGAATGATATTGGTAATTAGGTAGTTAAGATTTTAAGAACATTTAATATGAGAATATTTCCTATTATGTTAGAGATTTCAAGATAAAATACGCAAGTTACTCTAAAGCTTTATCAGTTTTTCAATCATTTTCATGATTTCAGTTCATGGATTAGCATTTCGATGCTTGGACAAAATTTTTCAGAAATGTTTTCAATGTTTAGCTCTATGTTGCACCTCTATGGATGCTTTATCATTCTACTCTAGTTCAGAGTCGGTTTATTTGCTCATGCTTCCTCCAATTTTTCGTAAAACTAGTTATGACCAAAAGTAAATTTGATGATTTCTTTTTTGGAGTTTATACATGTATAAATAATGAAGTAGAGACTACGTGTTACTTGCATGGACAAGGATAATACACGACGTAATATGTGTTAAAATTCTATTAAACATGACTCAATGACTACAATATTCAAAACATTGGCACAAGACTTGAAAGTTTCAAAAGGTTTGTATTGGGGGCCTAATACATGACTACTGAGAATCGAGGATCTCATTGTTCTCAAAGGGAAGTGTAGAAATTGTTCTCGTATATTAATTGTCTGAGAAGAAAGTCTGTAACTTCTAAGGATAAAAGAAAGTTCTTTTGAATTGTGGGGAAGTTTGGATTGCAAGAAATGGGAGGTTGTTCTAACGTATTGAGTGGTTTCTTTTCTCTTTTTATAATTATTATTTCAATTTTAAAGAGCCTTTTTGAACTCCTCGAGCCTCTGTTTATGAAATTCCTGTTATTCATGACATTATGTTTTCACTTTAAAGAAGGTCAAAACTTGTATGGCTGCTATCGTTAAACTTCTAGGCTTTTATTTGATTTTTTATATTGGGTTCCTAGTTATTTCAATAAATGGAGCTGGACAGTTGGATCTTCTTATCTTGGACACGTTGTATAAGGTCAGTAAACATTTAAATAGACTCCTTGCTTTTGATTTCGATCATGTATATGTGAAGTGGTCTATCCTAAGTTTAAGATTTAGAATCTTATTTGACATTTTATAGTCTCGTCATTCCCTAGTATCTATGATTTAGTTGCCCACCTACTCGACTTAAGACAGGAATTGATGAAATGTCAAGGCTAGAGCTACCATGTGTAACATCTAGGTCTCAAGAGATACAAAGAAATGTCGAGGTTATTATGTACCATATTCATATTTCTAATCCTAGGACTACAGCAGTTTCATGGAGTGTCTAGAATTCAGATAACGTAATATTTATGCAGTAATAACAAGGAATTCTGAAAATGAACTAGCAAGCAGGAGGTTGGGGTTCTCTTAGCAAGTGTATATATTTAAACAAGATGATAGTTAAACTCCATTTGAAGATTTAATATATTGGGTTATTATTTTTTAACAATCTTTGCTCATCCAAAAATACGATTGCTTCTGCAACTAGATTTATTATTATTATTATTTTTTTTTTTTTTTGCAGACACTTATAATGATTTTTTTTTATGACTCAATATTTTTCATTTAAAAATATTTAAGAGATTATGTATTTTGGCAAAGAAATGTTATGCCTTATATTGTGGATTTTTGTTGACTGCAGACTGGATCCCATAACACTCACTTTTGCTTCCCACAGGTTTGTTGCTAGTTATTGTGCATTTAAATTTCTTTGTATTCCTTGCTGCACGCTTGATCTACTGACGTGAGCTTTTGCAGACCCTGGATGCTGTGAAGAGGCTAAACCCGAAACAAGCCATGTTAATTGGAATGACGCATGAATTTGATCACCATAAGGACAACGACTTCCTGCTTGACTGGTCCAAAAGGTGACAGAACTAACTCTTGATCTTTGTCATAGTTGATTGCAATTCACGAACGTCTAGGTATTTGTGAGAACGTGAGATACAAATTTTGTCTGGGGAAGTTAAAACAGAAAAAATAGTTGGGGATTTACTATCATGGCCTAGTAGTCGAATGTATTTGAAGATATATATCCAAATCATAGAGGTATGCTTTAACATCATTTAGCCAAGTATATTCTAATTCAAGATGCCAATTTTTTCATTTTTATTTTATCCAGGGAAGGAATTCCAGTGCAGCTTGCTCACGACGGGTTAAGAATTCCTGTAGGCCTTTAAACAGGTAATTTATTCCCTTTGAAACTTCCGAGTCTCGTTACAAATCCTTCTTACATTCTCTTAACCTCCCCACCCCCCACCAAAGAAAGAAAAAAAAAATAAGAAGAGAAGAAGAACAACAAGAAGAAGATAACAAATAAACTTTGTATTAAACACGCAAAAGCACAAGAAGTTACAGATATTTTCATTTACGCTTGATAAAGAAAGGGGGAGAATAAACACTGAAGTTTTAAACCAGAGAAGAGAGAACTCTGTCTAGGAGTATGGAAGAAAAAAACATTCTCTACAAGATTTTCATTTTCGTCGTCATTCTTTCTTGAAGAAAACACTGTAATCCCTCCATGACACAACTCTTAAACTAGTCGCATTCACACCATTAAACTGAACTATTTATATATTTACAAACATAAAATGCCCTCTAAGAATTTGAATGATATTCTCAAGAAGGTTATTCAAGGTTATTCAGGACATCCCCTATGAAACAAAACATCCACCAGAAATGGTGCAAGACGGTCCTACTGCTAGGAATCTGAAAAGTAATGAAGGAGGTGCTAGAAAATTGACTTGTTATTTATTTGGGTGAAATACATCTTTTTGTCCATGAGTTCGAGGATAGGTTCCTATTTGGTCCTAAGTTTCAAAAACTGATAGTCCTTGGACCATTAGTTGACTAACAACAGAAAGATTATTTAGCCCATGTGAACTTGCTGGCTAGGTTTTTATTTTAGCTTATGTGGCTTTTCTCTCTTTCCCTCTCTCTCTTTTTCACTGACCTTCTTCCACGACCATTCTGCCAAGTTCATGAAGAAGACCCATGAAGACATTCATCTTCTCTCTTATTTCGCCCACTGGAATCAGAACTCATTACAAGCATTGCAATGGCTAAAATCTTCAAAAAGTTCAAATCCAAATACCTTTGAACTCCGAAGGAAAATCTGTACCCAACCCCACCCCCTATTATAATATTATTCAAATCTAGATCTTAGAAAACTCTAAAAAAACCAACCAAATCCAAGTTCATCTTCTTCCTTTTCTTCTTCTTCATGCACTCGGCAAAATGGTGGGCTCACCAAGGAAAAAGTAGAAAAGAGGAAGAAGGGAAGTGGAAAAAATAGAGAGGTTTTTTTAAAAAAAAGAATCTAATCAGTGCCAAATCATTTTTCTGTTCTTCAACTAAAGAACCATTTTTTAAATGTTAGGGACTAAATTGTCGGGTTTAGAAACTTAGAGACCAAATAGAAGTCTATTTTATCCTACTTATTTTTTTAATACAATATTCTAACATCACAGTTTGAAACATAAATCATGTTGTGTTGCATGTCAATTGATAAGATGAGTATTTATACACAATTAACACTCCATTATTGTTCTAAATTGGTGCTCGTGCACTCGAAAGCATCTTTCTGTCTTCAATGAAAGTTGAATTTCTAATTCCAAAATAAATTTTCTTAAAAAAATAGTTCTGACTTGCATGTACGGTTTAAAGCTTACCATAGTTGAAGCATTGGTTTCCAATGTTACAAATACTTAAATACTTATATGCAGGCTATACGGACCACGAGTCAGTACCTGATTGATATACATCTCATGTGTTTTGGGAGGATACAATTCATTCTTTTTGAAACTATACTGGAAACGTTTGACAGCCATAGCTGTGTCTTAAGTAAAGCAAATTTTACAGTTTGGTATTGAGAGTGATGGAATTAGAATGGCAAGGCGATTAAGAAGGTTATTATTTTTCATTACTTCAATGATCATACTATTTTGGGCGTTATCAGCTAGCCAGCATCAGGTGATCTATATGCTTCTTTTTGTTCTCTTTTTGTTGAAGTTCGTTGAAGTGGGAATCCAGCAGCTCGTTGTGGATTTAGAATTGTAAACTTTCAATAAATTGAAAAGCTGTACAAGTTTTAGAGGCAACGTATCTAGCTTTAAAGGCAGTTTCTTCCATGCCTTGATTGTTCTTTGTGTTAAGAAATTGACTTCCTTTGATCTTGTGAAAAGATACTGAGTTTTGTACGCAAGAGACAGGAAACACGATCCGTATTACTCAATCTACTTAGCTGTGAGAAATTCAAAACTTTTTCTGAAATCCCTTTAATTTTCCTTGGCAGTAAAGGAAATTTGAAAAAATGATTGAATGAGGCCCTTATATTTGCAAAATCATAGTCGCTCGATATAAAATCTCACATCGGTTGGAGAGGAGAACAAAACATATGATTATAAGGGTGTGGAAACCTCTCTCTGCCATACGCGTTTTAAAATTGTGAGGCTGACGATGATACGTAATGGGCTAAAGTGGACAATACCTACTAGAAGTAGGTTTGACATGTTACAAATGGTATCAGAGCCAAAAATTACATAGTGTGCCAGAGAGGACGTTAGCCCCAAAGGGGGTGAATTATGAGACCCCACATCGATTGGAGAGGGGAACAAAACATTCCTTAGAATGGTGTGGAAACTTTTTCCCTAGTAAACACATTTTAAAAACTGTGAGGTTGACGGTGATATGTAACGGGTCAATCTGTTACAAATGGTTTCATAGCCAAACACTAGACGATGTACGACACTGGCCCCCAAGAGAGTGGATTGTGAGATACTACATCGGTTAGAGGGGAGAATGAAACATTGCATATAAGGATGTGGAAATCTCTCTCGTAAACACAAGAAAGTGGATTGTGAGATACTACATCGCTTAGAGGGGAGAACGAAACATTGCATATAAGGATACACAAGAGAGTGGATTGTGAGATACTACATCGCTTAGAGGGGAGAACGAAACATTACATATAAGGATGTGGAAATCTCTCTCGTTTTCATATATACAACTGCACAACACTGTCAACCATATTCTAGCAGACTCATACGATAATTTCTGGTACACCTCTCATTTAAAAATTTGTAATTTAATTGAAATATTTTGATTCTTAAAATAGTGGTAACTGAAGGAAGCAAAACTACATTTTTCTAATTGTAATGAATGTGTTCTCAGTTTGAAAACGTTGAAACTTGATTTTAAAAACAAACAACCGGACCAATACGTGCACGTCGAAGTTGAATTAAAATAAAGAGTGGATCATAATTGAAGGCAATGTGAAAGGAACAACCAACCCATTTGACTGGAATTTGAAGGCGTTGAATAACGCAATTTCCACCACCATTTCAAGCCCAAATGTTGAACTTCCAACACCCATTTCCAGAACATAGGTAAAAAGTCTTCATTGACCTGAAAGCTAAGCTTTGTTTAAACCCATTCTGTAAGTGGCTTTGGTTCCACCATTGAATTCTCTTAAAAAAGGTGTAACTTGGAAGCTCAGAAAGCAGCAAGGGAACAGCAGAGAGAGAGGAGAAGAGAGATGGAGGAGTGGTGTGTGGGTTTTAATGACAGAGAAGTGAGTATATGCTTCGTTGTATTCAAGCCATTGGTATTTGTTGTGGATCATTTCGTTGAAGCTCTCAAACAATTCTCCTTCTCCACCACAAATCTTGGTTGCATTCAGAGTTCTGTCCTCAAGAGCATCCATGGAAACATGGTCTTTTACTTTCCCTTTCTTTTATTGTTTTCGTTTTCCTCCTTACACTTTGAATCGGATATTGTTCTTTTTGGATTTTACCTTTCGACCTTTCCTTTCCGGTTTTAAAACACATCCGCTAGAAAGAAGTCTCCACTCCTAAAAAGAAAGTTTTATTCCTCTTTCTGGTCGATGGGAGATTACACAATCCACTCCCTTCATGGCCAACGTGGTGCTAGCTCCCCTCTCCAATTGATGTGGGTGTGTCACTAGAAAGGGGAACGAAACATTCTTTTTAAGTGCGTAAAAACCATTTTCTAACTAACTAGTTTTAAAACCTTTCGGGAAAAAAAATCTAAAAAAGACAATATCTACTATCAGTGGACTTGTCCTGCTCCATTATTATTGATTTTCTTTTAGATTTAGATCAGTTTTTGCTTTCTATTTCTCGTTGAGCATGAGAAATTTGAACTTCTAATCTCTCACTGGATAAATATATATATAAAAGCTAGCAAACGAGATCAATTGAGATGAATAATCAAAGATCTTGCTACGTGTACATATAAAAATATCAATCCAATTTAGCTCGAAACTAGTTGTCTAAATTTATATCTTTAAAAAATAACAGTTGATTGTACATATTTCAGATCATATGGTGTGGAATTTGGGCAAAAAGATCAATTGAAAACACAGAATTATTATCAGAAGCAATCGTAAGTTGCAATACACATGTTTTCATTCATGGGTTTGTTCTTATTTCAGCTATTAATCAGTATTCATGTTCTTCAGCTCAAGAACTTGACAAAAGTATCAGACATGGCAACCATAATTGATATCAGCTTCTTCGAAGCCTATGGGGGAGACTCCATGGATGGGTCCTGCGTTGCAAAGTTCTCAAGAAACAGAGTAATATCAATGATTTCAGTGGCTGCAAAGTCCGGCGGCGACATGAACGATCTGTCCTACGCTTGCTTGGCGATATTCAAGTCCAGATTTCAGAAGATTGAAGGAGTGATATCTGGGGTTTGCTTGAAATCACAGAATAGGTCCACTGTTATGTCACTTTATGTCTGGAATTCGCCCTTTTATTGTTACTCATGGATCTTGAACTCCGATCATTTGAACTCCATGATGCCTTATCTCGATCGTTTTTCTCTTTGTATTAAATATGATGTGTTTCAAGTGGTGAATGTAATGGATGCAAATGTGGCTGATTTTCTTGATTTGGGTCATCATGAAGAGGGGAAAAGAGCAAACGTTGCGGTGCAATAGTAGGTTTTTTTGTGGTCGGTGTTCGTTGTACATAGGTTAATGGTACGATATTGTCCAATTTGAGTATAAACTCTCATGGTTTTGCTTTTGGTTTGGGGTTGTTAGAAACCACGACCTGCAGAATGGTATGATATTGTCCACTTTTGATTCTAAGTTATTGTGGTTTATTCAAAAGATCTCTTATTAGTGGAGATAGTGTTCCTTACTTGTAAACTCGTGATTTTCATCGTAATTTGTCAATGTAGGACTACTCTTTTCAATAATTCTCGACGTGGGTAGCTTGGATTCATGGTTGAATGGCATTTGAGAGTGTGAAAAGGGTGTGGTAGGTTAGGAGAGAACAATTATGAAGCAAACCCCACAAGCCTTTTCTTTTTGGAGATGGTGCCCTACATTGTCACCATTCCATTCATGTTTTTTTCCTTTTAATGGGGAAAAAAGCGTCACTTTTGCTCAGCATGCATCCAAATTACACAACCTTTTATACACAATTTGGCCATCCCAAGTCCCACCATGTGCCTCTCTTTTGCTTCACTCACACTCGTTTCTCTCTCCAATCGATGTGGGATGTCATAATCCACCCCCCTTTAAGGACCCAACATTCTCGCTTGCACACCGCCTGATGTCCGGCTCTGATACCATTTGTAAGAGTTCAAGCTCACCACAAGTAGATATTGTTCTCTATGGTCTTTCCCTTAAGGTTTTTAACACGCATGCTAGAAAGAGTGTTTTGTTCTCCTCTCGAACCGATGAGGGATCTCATGCTTTTTACTTTAAAGAAAGAATTTCTAACATTAAAGTAAGATGAAACATAACTAGAAAGTTCTCAATATGGATGCTATCTCTTTCAACCAACATGTTTATGAACTGCAGTAGTAGCTTTCAACTTAAAACCACTGCTGAGACAAAGTGCAGAGGCTGTCTGGGAATCAGGAATTTACAAAAGCATCAGACCAAGAGATTAAGAAACAGTGTGGGCCTGGGACCTATCTTTAAGCTTATCAACAAAACTGCATTTAAAACAATGCTCGCTCTCAGGGAAAGGGACCATGGTGATGGAATCTAAGAGGTAAATTTTATTTGGATTTCAACCTTCACTTTCATTTTGATGCAGACATCTCCTTTCAATGCCCTTTTACCACTATGCATAAAGTACCGTTACTTTTGTTTGATTCCTCTCCTCCTCGTTGCCTCGTTTCCTCATTGTCCTTTTGAGTTTTCCGTTTCGAGCTTCTCCTCAAAGTTTTAAAACGTGTTTACTAGGAAGAGGTCTCCACACCCTTGTAAAGAATACTTTGTTCCCCTCTCCAACCAATGTAAGATCTCATAGGGGAGCCCAGTGTCACGGTCATGCTCGTTCAAGGCGTGTTGCCCATGGCCGCATGCCCATGACAAGCCCAACCCTTTATGTCTTTTCATATTCTAGTGTTTTACTTTTGTATTTCTAAGAAGTATGACGTTTCAGAAATATCATGTCTAGGCCTGTCAGACATAAAATGTCTCAAAATGTACTATAGGAGGTTATGACTAGTTGTCAACTTCTCCCTACCCAAAATTATATACTGTGAGCCGTTGTTATTTCTCTCTTGCTTGCTTATATAACGTCTCTTTCAAAAATCTCTCTCTGCTCTCGTTTTCTAAAACCTTCTCTTAAAACTGAGGCCAAAGGCTCGAGCATACGTTGTTTGGCCGTAGGCGAGGCAAGAACGAATTGGTTTAGCTCACTTGTCGTTGGAAAGTGAATGCCGCACAATCACAAGTCCGCTACCATCAAAAGTGCGATTGTGACATCCAGCATCCTCGCTGGCACACCGCCCAGTGTCCACCCCCTTCAAGACTCAGTGTCCTCACTGGCACACCGTCCGATGTCTGGCTCTGATATCATTTGTAACAGCTCAAGCTCACCGCTGACAAATATTGTCCTCTTAGGGCTTTCCCTCGAGGTTTTTAAAACGCATCCGCTAGGGAAGTTTCTACACCCTTATAAATGCTTCTTTCCCCCACCGACATGGGATCTCACGATCTCATTTATGCATCACTTGTGCACTTCTTTCTCCTCTCCAATCGACGTGGGATCTCACAATCTCACTTATGCATCACTTATGCATACCCATGCATACACTTTCATTTGGATTTCAACAAATCTTGAAGCTCAAAAAGCCACAAGTGATGGTTCAACTGATAGCATTCCTTTAGTGAAGAGTTTCTCAAAACAACATGAAATATGAAATCTCTTACTTATACAATTTGAGTCATTACAAACGAAACTCAAGTCTTGTTGGAATGAAATATGGATGTCCTAATACTAGTGTATAGTCAATATAAGATAGTACAGAACAGAAAAACGAAAATGTATAATTACAGTACTAGCTCATAAGCATCAAACTAGATTTCTGTAGCTTTTTCCACAACCTCATATGAAGAATAATTTAAAGAAACTGCTAAAATTAAAGGAGAGAGATTGTAACCAGGTAAGTCATTCAGTAGTCGAGAGGCCCGACAGAGGTTATCCCTGAAACTAAATTTCTCGAGTCCTGTCGGCTACCGTAGTCGTCACAGGTACTGTTTGAGAGCCTCTGAATTGGCACAGAGTTCAGAAGTTCTAAACCTCGTTTGCCCATTTCATGAACTTCTTCTGGTGAAAGTATTTTGATACACCACACACTGCTTACAAACTCCCTGATATGCATAAAAGAATTCATGGTTCATACAGATGCCCCACATTACTGACTAAAAGTAACAACAAATAAACCAAATACTAATGATGGAAGTTATGGAGAAGGGGCAAGCAACACTTACGGCCACGGGCCATCACCAAGGAGAAGAACGTCATTCTCCCGGTCAACGAATACAAGCTGCCAGCCTGATCTCAAAGGATCCTCCAACTCGCCTTCTAGGCCAAACATGCAAGCAAGCTCGCTGCGTAGCTCAGGATAGCTGTTGAATTTGGTTATATCTAACGACCTACTGTAGGTCCCTGACTTGTGAACCTGTACAAAAAATGTGTGGCCAGATGGATTCAGCATATACTAACAAGGCCACATTATAGTACCATGTAAACAAGTATGTAAACTAATGTTGTATCACCTTGACAAAGGTTCCATTGGGTGGATGGTTTACTTGGCCCACATTTTCATGAGACTGCAGGAAACCCGACTCGTCGATGCAATTTGAGGATGTCATGGTTGGATTCACAGAAAAATCGGTACCAGCAGTGCTCATATAATTGGAAGAAAAAGGTAGAGTTGTAGAAACACTGTCATTGCCGACTCCCCTAAGGTGTGACGCCCCATTCTGCATTAAAAGGGATGAAGACTCTATATTCACACCAAATAAAACATGGTTTTGTGGATCGGAACCGTCGTCTCGGTCATCGTTAGAACACTCCCTTCCAGGGAAGGGTGGCAATGCCACAGTATTCTGAGGAATACTACTCTGTGATGTTCCCAAAATTTCCCCTTGAGGCAGAAAATATTGAGAAGCTCCAGTAGTGAGAGGGTCAATAGCAGCTCTCTTTGCTGGCCAACCAGCTGAAGGAATTATTGAATTTGCTCTTTGAAGGTTAAGCAGCTGAGACGATTCGTCTTGAACAGATGACGACCCCGCAAGGCTATGCAATGGGGAAACAGTAGTAGTTACAGGGTTACAATTGGAGTCGGAAAAACTCGGTTGTTGGCAAAGGGAAGGGATGGTTTGCAGGGACGGCAACTGGGATTGAGAACATGAAGCAAACTGAGATATAGCCGCCGGTATCGTACAAGGAATCTGCTGATGATCGAGTTGCGGTGGCTGTGGCTGCCTTGGTTGCTGTTGTTGATTATTGAATTGCTGGGGCTGCAATTGTGGCTGAAGATGATGCTGCTGGTTTTCTTGAATGGATTGTAGAAACGCCTGCTGGGGTTGAGACTGATGCATCATCTGAGGCTGCATTAAGGAAGAAGACTGACAAGGAAGGCCTTGGGACTGCTGGAATTGCAGAACAGATGCAGGTGCTATTTTCGAATAATCGATTGCCCTCATCTCCTGAAGAGCTGCAGTAGCCATGGCTTGGTACATGTCAGGTTGCATTGCCATCATGGATGTATCAAGCCTTGGCTGCATCCACGGTGAGACCCCGTTTCCCTGAAAATTTAGACAATTATCTCCCCGTAGCCACATGAACGGAGAATTCATTCCGAGGTCGCTATCCTTGATGCCTAAGAGAGAAACATATAGAGGAGTTAACATGAGTATGAATTTCATTGTCTATATCAAAACACCAGGAAGAACAGAAAGTAAAATGCAGTCATGTTGACACATTGTTGATGCTGGAGTGATGGTGCTAACTTACCGAAAGAAGGCAGTCCCGTTGGCCATGGTCGCTTCAGCCGAAGTGGAAATGGAGATGGATACATTGGAAATGTTGTCAGTGGTTCAATTTCCCACAAGGACACTCTTGGCTGCCGCTCTCCTGCTGTTGATTCGTCCCAGCCAACCTGCATCGGTCAGCTTATTAAAGGGAAGTTCGTGATTTATAGAACGAAAACTTGAAAACTGGTTGAGACCACATCAGATCGAAACTGTGCTTCCTAACCTTGACCGAGCGCCAATGTGAGTTTTGCCATCTTACAGGATCCAAGTCACTAATGCCAGTGATTGTGCCCATGTAGCTGTATACACCGAAGAAATATTACGAAAATATGAATACACATCGAATCCCAGTTATCAAAACGTCGGTACTCAACTAAAGAAGCTGAAAGCAAACTGCAGCGAAACTAAAATGCAGCTAGAAAGATACACATAGAGGATATAGATCTAACATTCCGAACCTACCGACGAACACTTGATTCTTCCGTTTCAAACAGCATCCTAAAGCGCATACCAACAGAAACACGAGTATGGTAGACAGCCTTCACGTATTTAGTGAGTGGTATGACAAACTCTGAAGGACTAGCTCTGATAAGAAATCCAACTTATAGTGTAAGAACATGTAGACTAAAAGATCAAAAATTCGTATTCAAAGAAACTTCAGACCTTGGGTTAAAAAATATGGTAAATCGACTGTTGGTAGCAGCTGCATGAGCTGCTGCAGCAAGAAGCCCCAAATGCATACTATCACTTGACAAAACAGATGAAGGCATCACGGTTTGCGGTCGACTTGCACGCCTGATTCCGAGGAGTAATTGGTTCTTCTCATTCCTGAAGAAAATAAGGTCAGCATTGCATAGATAATGATTTTATAGCAGATAGCATAAGAAAGCTTTGGTTGATTGACATTAAATGATTAGCAAGAATTGTAACCGCACAAGCTCAATGCATGTAGATATTGTCCTCTTTAGGCTTTTCTGTCTGAGCTTCCCCTCAAGGTTTTAAAACACGTCTGCTAGAGAGAGGTTTCACACCCTTATAGGGAATGTTTCGTTCCTCTCCAACTCATGTGAGATCTCACAACCCACCCCCTTAGGGGCCAGCGTCCTCGCTGGCACATCGCCTGGTGTCTGGCTCTTATACTATTTGTAACGGCCCAAGCCCACCATTAGCAAATATTGTCCTTTTTGAGCTTTCTCTTTCGGGCTTATATACTAACAATCCGTTCATCCTCTTAATCAGCAAAGCTACGACACCGTTCGGTGTCTGGCTTTGATACCATTTGTAACAGTCCAAGCCCACCACTATCAGATATCATTCTTCTTGGACTTTCCCTTTCGGGCTTCCCGTCAAGGTTTTAAAACGCGTGTTCTAGGAAAAGAGTTTCACACTCTTATAAGGAATGTTTTGTTCCCCTCTTCAACTGACATGGGATCTCGCAATAATGCAATTGGATCACAAACAATGAACCAAGAAGAAATGTACATGATCAATGATCTCACCACACTCCAACCAAAAGTTTAAGCAATCATGCCATAAAAAACGAAGAGAAAGAACTAAAAAAATGAGTTAACACTGCATGCATACCAGATAAAAAGAACAGCATCACCAGCAACAAGTCTTTTAGCACTCACGAACACACTCCATCCAGTTGTTAGAAGGTGTCTTTTAGGCTGGCCTGCAACAAACATATCAAGAACGTCGAGGCAATTAAAACATGGAAGCCAGCTCTCCATTTCTCCAAGCCCAACTTCATATATATTAAAAGCAAAGAAGAAATGAATACCCACCACGAAATATATGTCTAAATTTCCATTCATTATCATGCAAGTCCCTCGCTATCAGCTCTTGAGCTGGGGGCTGCATGGAGAAGTCCTGCATTGCACCAATATCATCAGAAGAAATCATGAACTATCATTTGCAATGACCACTGCAAGACTTTTAAAGTGTCCTTACCAAAGGGGGGAATACTTTTTCAGCAGCACGACGAGGAACAGAAAAACCGCCATGTGTGCTCGTATCACTAGCTGTCAAAGTTTTGCAAAAGTAATTCGTTGGCTGCCTACTTGGAGACCCCAACTCAGCTGGAAGGTAGGCTTCTTTCAATTCTTGCTGCATAACAAAGTAATAATTCATACTAAAAATCAAAACTGTGAGGCCAAGTAATCATCAAATGCCAGAAATGAGAAAGTGTCCTACAGCACTCAAGGGTTGCAGAGTCATCTGTGCATATACTTCATCTGTCTCAGCATCTGCCTGAAGTTCAAACGCTCATAAGTTAAAATGAAGCATGGCCTATAATAACCAGACCCAGAAGAACCAAACTATCAAGCCTTACATGCATTGTGAGGTTATGAAGCTGACAGATGAGTTGTGGCGGTAAACTCGGGTAATTCGGGATCTGGGCATCGACCTCTTTGTTGGTAGATGCAGCAACCTAGATAGAAAACAAGTGAGTATAAGCTTAAAAGCATTAGAAATGAAGAATTTGTCAATGAACAACAATCAAATGCATAGTCAAGTGTCTTATGTCAAAGCCTAGATGAGATATCATATCAATCTCCAGAAGATAGCAAGCAAAACAGATTGATATCATGGAGGAGTTTGGTTACCTGCTCACTATGACCTTGAGGGAAGTAAACAACGCGAGTGCCAACAGCCGGCAGAGAAACAAGAGGACCCGCGCACGCATGCCAAAGCTCGGAATTCAGGACCCTTCTCTCGCCTGCAAAATTGATGTCAATTTCATAAAAAAGGGCAATGCTTCCAATTGGGAAATCCCATGGCTGGACCACTCAATTGGAGAGAGAGAAGAGAAAAGAGAATGAAAATATTAAACAAGACTCCAAAGGGCAGGAAAATGACATAAATCTAGCATGATGCTGCAAAATCCAAGGTCAAAAAACGAGTATAAAATGAAAGTCTCCGCAGTTGGTCCAAAAAGGAAGAATGAAAACGTTAAGGGTATGAATCGATGAGGAGTTGCAGACAAAATTCAGGGAAAGCAGTTGGAAGTATGCGTACCTTCCGGCGGCTGAGGACTAAAACCAGCCGCAGAGAGCCTCATTCCCGAAGAAACTACTCAATTCAAAGCTTAAATGGAAGAGATAAATAAAGAGCTAATGCGGTTTCCAAGAACACATCCGCAACCCAGAAGACTCAAACTAAAGCGCCATTGCAATTTCAAGCTAAACGAGCTGCAAATTGTACAGTAACAGAAACTTGGTGACCACTCTAGAATCCTCAACCGAAGCCGGTTTCGCAACAGAACAAAGTGGTTTTGGGCCTCATCCGAAGCTTCAAATCAGCGCCAACGCTCCCCCCAAGATTTCACCGATCTTTAATTTACAATTAGAAGAAAAACCCAGCAGATTGAGCTTCACAAAACCCAAGTCCAGGCCCCGAGATTACAGATTCTCAAAGGGTTCTCGAACTGGGATTACTACAGAGTTAAAGATCCAGAAACGCCAAGGAACCACCAGATCTTCAGGGTAAGAACATGAAAGCTTGCGATATTTAGTAGAAGGGGAAAAAACCCAGATCTCAAAGAAGAAGAACACCAAAGAATAGCAACCCTCCCACCCACCATGTTCATTTCTGATATTAACAAGAACCCATAAAGCAGTAGGCGATTAGTGGGTTCTACACAAAGGGGGATGAGGAAATAGTAAGAGAAACGAAAACCCACGAAAACAAAAACAACAAAATATGAAATAACATCAAAGCAAGCTCCTCTGGTCGGGGGTTTCTCAGCTCTGTTCTGGATAATGGAAATAGAAGGCGTAATGGGTTGAATAATGGTGGTGAGAGTACTAAAACAAATGTTTCAGGCTGAGCTACGCTAAGCTAAGCGAAGCTCTCTCCTAGAACCACTGTTGCTTTACCATTCTCCCAAGCTCTCTCTCACTCTGCCTCTGACTCCTCTGTTTTCTGCTCTGCTCCAAATGTTTCCTTTATTTAATTTTTTTTTCTTTTTTTATTTTCCTGCTTTATGGGTCAGGACGCTTTGCTCCAATCAATCAACGCACAACCGCCATTATTTTTTGCTGTCTTTTTCATCTGAGGGAGAAGAAAAAGTAGAAAGGGCACTGTAGAGCGAGCTAGAGAGAGAAAGAGAAAGGGTTTTATTCGGATGAGAGAGAAAGTGTCAGAATTTTAATGGCGAGGACGATGAGAACAAAAGGAAGGCGAGAGAGATAACAAGGATTTCTGAATTCTTTCTGCAATACCCTCCTCTCTTTTTTTTTTATATATATAATTTTATTTTTTAATTAAATTCTCCGTTCATACATGAATAAATCAAAATCTCAGTTAGAAACAGATCTATAGATAAGATGGCTAAGAAAACGTTCAAACGAATTAAAATTTTTTAAAAAAATACATAAACGAGGACAAAATATTCTAAAAGAACTTGTGTTATCTGAGATATCATGAGTCGAATTAAGATTTTTAATCCTGATCAAAATTTTGAATATGAAAGATTACTGTTATCTTATAACTCGTCATCATCGTCTAATAATTATTAATAATTATTAAGTTGGTTTGACTTAGGATGATAGGTCAAACCACTCAAACACATCCATTTACAATATTTATGAATAAATACCATTTTTTTTTTTTAGATTTTAATTTTGTATTAAAAACAAGTTATAATTAAAATAATCTATTATATTTAATATAAATATGAATAATTTATTTTCAAATGGAATATTAAAATTGATATATCTAACTCAAATATTTTGTTGAAATGGGTAGAATATTTAACCATATTAAAATTAGAATTAAAATATTCAAAATAAATGAATTGGACTGGGGAGTGAAGTAAATTACTAAAATAGCCCTCATAATTAAAATAAAAAAAATAAAATAGTAATTAATGTGGATGATATAATTAGGATGGTGTACTATCTACACTATACATAGTAACGAGTAACTACAGTGAGAGCCGTGCTTGCAACTTGCTTCTCCCCTTTGTCCCCACCACTTTTCCACTTTTACCCCTTTATTTTTCTTTAATTTTATTTTAACAAATCGACTCTTTAATTTAAAAAATTAAAAGTTACTTCATATTTCAATTGGGTGTACCTTCATTTTCGGTAGCTTAATCATAAAAGATTTATATTAAATTAAACTCGAGCGTGTTCGTAAGTTAATATTTTTGCAGTTTGATCAACCTGACCAATTTGTTTGTGGGTGTTGAATAGAATCGAGAGTCGTCAACTTGAGAGCAACGTAGTTTAGCGGGTTAAATTATGTGGTTGGACCATAGGTCAAATTTGTGAAATGTAGCGATGTATTTCGGGAGGGCCTATTGAGTTATTATTGCTAAGCGATTGGGTGCGTGTCGTGTCTACCTCATACAAATCTTACTCTATCTATGTTAATAGGGTCAATGGACCATACAATGACATAACATTTTAATAATTAATTCTTATTCAATTTTCTCCCTTCCTCCTTTCATTCCCACCAATCACAAATTTTCTTTATAAATGTGTCATTATTTTGTTACCTAATATTTGGAAATATGTGGAGTGGTATCTTTCTTTTTTTTTTTTTTCTTAAAAAAGAAGAATCTAGTAAAAAATAGAATTAAAAATATATATATATTTATTTAAAATTTAACACTATTTAATTTTTTATTTTGTTATTTTGTGTTATTTACTTTTTTTTAATTGATTATTAATATATTAATATACTGCAAACAACTTCTATTATATTTTTTAAAATAAATTTTTGTTTAATTTCTTTTTTATTTGTAAACTATTATGGAAATAACAATTTAGAACCGAGACTAAATTGTTATTTTGACAAAATTTTAAAAATTAAAAGTATTTTTAATTTTTTTAGTCAACAATAATAAAAATATGTTAAATTAATAAAAAAAAAAATCCTTTAAATTTTGTCCTTTGTCTATAATATATCCCTAAATTTAAAAAAAAATCTAAAAATATCCTTACAGTTACTCTAAAATGAAACTTATAATATTTTGTTTAAAAAATACTTTTTCAAAATAGTTTCATTTGCACCCTCTTAAATTTTCAAAAGTTTTATTAATACTTTTAATTTTTTTAAAATCTTAAAAATAACTCTTTGAACTTTTTAAAAATAAAAAATACTCTTACCATGTCAGGCTTCAAGAATCTCATAAACCTTTTAAAATAATATTAAAATATTTTAAAATAATTGATAAACTGTTAATATTCATAGGTTAACAAAAAATTATCTAAAAATAAAGAGAGTTAACTTAATTTTTAGACATAGTACTAAGAGCATACTTGTGATCAACTTATTTCTGAAATGAAGTAATGATTTTCATCTAAAACTAACTATAAGAGTATTTTTAAAACTTTTTTTTAAAGTTATATGGCTATTATCGAAACATTAGAAGTTTAGAGATATTTTTTAGAAAAATATTACTTTTGTTAGGGTAATAATACGAAGAGAATGAGTAATAAAAATGATAGGGAGGACAATGGGGGACCCAAAAGAGTTATGACGGGACCCAAGGCTGAGTGACGCACTATTGCTTTTTGAATTGGTCGTTTCTCAGGTATAGGTTGTGGTAGAATTTGCCCCCACGCCTCTAATCACACTCGCTTTGAACATGAATCCCGACGTAATTTAATCGATTGATATATTGCTTCGATAAAAATGTTAAAAGTTTGAATAATAAAAAAAACCCACAAACTATACTAATAAATTGTAAATTTGTTTTTTTTAAGGTCGATTGTTCAGATGTTTGTATCCGAGAATTGTGTGCTAAAAAAATTGAAATTACTCGAACCCATTTGATAGTTTTTTTTGTATTTTAAGGGAGGGATAGGTCGAATTTATTTATAATTAAGTGGAATATTGAATGAAAATAGAGATATTATAAATTAATTTCCTAATTTGTGTGTTGAGATGAATGTATATTGACATGGTTGGAAAAAGTGGGCTTCATATCAAAAGCTTTCATTGATTACACCCATGTGGATTGGGATAGGAACCAAAGTCGGCCTTAATATCTTAAAGCAAGAGAATTGGAAACAAAATGGCCCTAGCACATGTTCTTCTATTATCTTTTTCTTCGACTAAACCTTTCATTTTCATTTAGGTTCAAATTTAGTTATGTATTAATAGGTTCTTCAACTTTTAGTTTTGTGTTTACGCGATCTATCACCTGTTAAGCAACAAGTTTAAGAACCTATTACATGTAGAAGCGAAGGGACTTATTAGAGTTAAACGAACCCAACATTGATATCACCACTATCATCAAGAATTTGGCTTGAGCATTTAGGACGTCATCTTCGGAGGTGAAGGCTTGCGTCTAGGAGCCCACCACTAGTCGATATTGTTCGCTTTGATCCATTATGTATTGCTATTAGCCTCACGGTTTTAAAACGCGTCAACTATAGAGAGGTTTCCACACCCTTATAAGGGTGTTTCGTTTCCCCTCTCCAATCGATGTGGGATCTCACAATCAAACCCTCTTGGGGGCTTAGTGTCCTTGCTGGCACACTGGTGTCTAACTCTAATACCATTTGTAACCATCCAAACCCAGTGCTAGTAGATATTATTCGCTTTGGCTCATTACGTATCACCGTCAACCTCACGGTTTTAAAATTCATCTACTAAGGAGAAGTTTCTCCACTCTTATAAGGAATGTTTCGTTCTTCTCTCCATCCGATGTGGGATTCCACACAAACCCATCGACGTCCATAAGAGTAGTGAGAAGCTTTCTTGGACGAATCATACTAGGCTTTTCATGTGGAACACCGCTCCTTTCAAGCACTAGAATTCACTTAACTGAAGAATCAAAATAGCTTTGCTGTCAATGAATAACCGACGATTTTTAAACAACAAAAGAAATTGTTCGACTATAGATATTTTGAAAGTAAAAACGAGAGATTGAAGGTAGAATTAAGAAAGGGGTAATTGGGAAAAAGATTTCACATGAGATTTAGGGTCATGGACCCCTTTGGATAAAGTATGGTATTAAATGAGGAAATATGTCACCACTTATAGCTGGGTTCCATGCATTTTGATACCTCTTCTCTTAGTGGGTCCTCAATATTTTAATTTCCCAACATTCACCTCCTTCTCTTCATTTCAACTATTAATAAATTCCATTTTCCAAACTCTTAAACTTTTTGCATCTCATTCGAATGAGATTTAGAGATCTCAAATATTTTTTTGTTACGAAAAATGGATCTTTTTAGTATCGAGTAACGAAAATATAAGGGATCCTTTCGATATTGAGCGCACTACACTCGAGCTAGGTCACAACGACCCCTTCTTACTTTGAGTGAAAGAGAAGTCGACAAGGGAATGCAATCCTCAAAAACTTAACACCGACCATGGCATGCATTGTAAATATTGCTCAAAATGGTTACCTCAAATTATTGAGAGAGAGGTGACGGTGGGTGGAAATTGAAAAGATAAGAATATTTATTTATTTATTTCCAAAAGAAATAGAAGACGAAAATATTGTCTCATGAACCAAAATTGGGCACGTGCGGACCCGTCTTGAACGACGAATGGGGAATGAGGGAGGAAGTGGAGAACATTTTCCCCGTTAGATAAATGGGGTCGAGGACGGGATTATATTCCCGCCCTCGTCTCCACCCCACCCCATTCAACACACGTTAATCTTTTTAGCTATATTAAAAAATTAATTAATTTTGAGATTCTAACCGTAATATTTAAATTATATTGTAGATTTATTTTTTTAAATGGTTAAATTATAATTTAAGATGATAAAAAAAATGAAAGAAAATACTAATAAATTATAATTTAAGATGTATTGAAATTGGCAATTTAAAAATAAAAAAACTAAAATTAAATTAGATAAAAAAAAAATTAAAAAAGCGGAGGTCAAAAAAGAACAGCGTGGAGGGTTTAGATTTGCGGGCCCCACGAAATTTGTTCACTAGATTTCATCGCTCCTCCTTTTTTGACGGAGCCGAGAGTGACTTTCAAGAAAATGACTTTTTTAAAAAAAAATTAATTAATTAATTAATTTCATACCTTTTTATATATATTCTTTCAAAAATATTGATCTTAAACCATTTTTAATGTATCATTTTTGTTAAATGTATAAAATATCACAATAAATTTAATAATATTTCATTAAAAAAAACGATCAAAATATTGAATAAAATTTCTACAAATTAAAATTTTAATATTAGCGTATTCTACCCTTTTATATATACTAAATAATTTTAAAAAAATATATACGAATAAATTATAAATTATAATAATATGTAATAAACTAGCAAACAATATCTACTAGCAGTGAGTTATAGTTGTTAGATACCGTAGTTAAATAGATACTTGATATAATTTATAGTTATAAAAAGAAAAGGCAATAATTAAAGAAAAGTGATTTTCGAAAATTTCGAAGAATATTAAACATGAATCGTGAGAGGTTGGAGTTTGTTTTTTTGATGTTTTATTATTATTATTTTATACATTTAAAAATGTAATTATGATGTTTCAATTACAAACAAAAGGATTGAAACTCTCTACAAAGACAAAAAGTTGCATATTCAACATGTGAGAGAGAGAAACCTCTAATTCTCCGAAAAATAATAATAATATTTGTTTAGACTTAATAAATTTTTAAATCATACTCAATTTTAATATAATTCAATTAATTAACGTAAATATTGTGGATCAGTATGTAATACTAGAGTTGTCTACGAAGCGGGGTCCAATTTTTTCACTTATTTCAATCTACGTTCCTGCGAAATAAACATTTTAGTTCTACCTCTTAAATAAACGTCTCTATTTAATACTGTTTAGACAAAAGGAATGATTAAATGTTTTCTTGACGTGGACAGATAATTAATTTTGATTAATTAAGTGGTAATTTAGAGAGAGAAAGAGAGAGAGAGAGAGAGAGACATTAATGATGATAATTAGTGATTAAAAAGAGGGGGTTTGGCCATTACTCAAACATTCTCAAAACCATGCCATGCTGGAAAAAACATCAACAAAAAACATATCAATTACCCTTTGACTTGACTTTGACCTTTTTTTAATTAATTAATTAATTAAATCTTTTTTTTTCCCTTCAAAAACAAAAACAAAAACAAAAACAAAACAGTGTTGACATTTGCTTGATAATGTTTTGGGTGACAAGATAAAGTTTTATTAGAATTATTATTATTATGTTTTTTTTTTGGGTTTAATGTGAATTTTTTGCCCACCATTTTCTAATCATTTTTGTATCATGTTCCTAAATATCAGTGTAAAAAGAGGGCCTCACATCCCTAAAATTTTATAATTTTTTAAGAGAATTTATTAATAATTTTTAGTACAACGAGCGCTACCGAAGCAAAATGCTAAAATTTTTAGAAGTGAAGCACTACTCTAAGTTATCGGTGAGTAAATCAAGAGTGGGTATTTGACCGATTATACCGGAGAAATGTTTAATCTTAGTAGAGATCATCCTAATTTTGATGATGCACGATCAAGGGTGTTTTGAAGTTTAAAAACGAAAAAAATGGGTTTATTGGGAATTTAATTAGCTAGTGTTTTAGAAGTAATACTAAGTTCTTCTACTTCTCCCCTTCAAAATCTACAAATATCAATCCAAACTTACTCCTCGCATAAGTATGCAATTTTAGCAAGCTATCGTGCCACGCTTTATGCTAAAGATTCGGATATTCGGCACCTGAGTGTCCCAATATGATCATACTGTCCCCACTGACCAACCATTCTTGTAAGCCGTTCTTAACTATTCTATTATCAAAATCGCTCTCATTCAAATGTAATAACAGATGTCTCATTCAACATACGAGGGATTAACCTTTCGTAAACGAATGTATGACTTCTGGACAAAGTTTAGATAGAAAAATTAGTAACAAAGTTACTATGATTACGAGGATTATTATAATGTTTACACATGTTTTGATTTGAATTAATGATGGTTTAATTATTAATGATGTTTAGATAGTATATATGTTTGTTTTGAAGGGTTGAAATTAATAATAACAAATTAACCAAAACCTTAGTGTTTTAGATGGATTATTAAATTAAAAAGAATTGATTAATTAGGTAAACATGGAGAATATTTAAGGTCCAAGTAAGAATCTAATTAACAACTACTTAATGGAGGACCCACTTTGAAATACACATCATTAGGTCTCTTAAAGCATTGATTAATTATAACTTTTTTGCTAATCTTAGCTACTAATCTATTCATTTAAACCCAACTTTGGAGATTATTAATTAACTTTAATTTACACCGACCCCACTTTAATTATATATCCTCTCCTTTTCATTTTTAAGTATTTAAAGGTGAGATTCACGTTGGTGGGAAACAGTAGACGTATTTTAAAATCTTAAACGGAAATTTATCATTTAAAAAACAAAAAATACAATATAGGTTAGCGGTAGGCTTGAGAGGAAGCTCAAAGAAAACAAGTAGAGCTCAAAGAGGACAATATTTGCCTATCAGTTTCATCCCTAAATTTCTTTGTTTTGATATTATTTTCTACCAATAATGTTCGAGAAAATCTTAGCCAAGTTCTGAACACTACAACATGCGGTAGAAACATTTGAATTTCGAGTTGAATTCTAAAAAATATTATAATAAAAATATAGGAAAAGGCAGAAAACCGTGTTTATAAGCTTAATTTTAAAAAACTAAACATCGTGTTTAAGAATTCAAACGTTTGAACCGTCGAAATAAGAGGAAAAATTTTAAAAAGAAAATAATTATATTTAGCAATATTATATAAAAGATTTGGGTTATTGAGAATATGAAAAAAAAAAAAGTATCAAGGAGAGAGTGTAGGCCAGAAAGGAGAATATGTTTATTATTCATTATTGTTTTTTTTTTTCTTCCTCCTTTATTTTTTCTTTTGTGTAAAATATATATTTTTTATTCAAAGCTGAGTCATAAACTAGATTTTTTTTTATGTAAAAGAATACAAAATAAATATATTAAATTAAGGGATTCGGTCAATATTAGAAAGGTTAGAACCATATTTTTTTAGAAAAGAAAAATCAATTTAAAGTCTGGGATACATAATCTTTATACATCTAATAACACGTCTTTAAATATCGAGATTAGGGTAAATTAGAGAGTTAAATAAGTAGTAATGAGTTTTCTTAAATTTTAAAAAAATTCTTAGACCGTTTTTGAATTAATTTTAAATGAAATAAAGTAAAAATAGATTAATTTATAAAAGGTAGAGTTTAAATTGATTTAGTAATTAGTTTGGGTTTTAACTAATGATAAAAATGGGGCGAAGGAAAAAGGGAGCATAAGGCCCATTTGATGAAGCAGGCCAGGGATTGGGCTGAAACTAAAAGAAAAGAAATGGGCCTGGCCTCAATTTGGTTGGATTCAGTTCAACTATTTGCAGGCACTTTTCTTTTGTGGTGTTGGTAGCGTGAGCGTGCGCTAGCCCAACGAGCTAGAATTAGGAGGTACGTAAACGAAGCTACATGGTGGGTCAATGTGTGTGTGCATGGACTGTGTGTAAAGAATACTATACATCCAACTCCGTCTGAACTAGAAAATAGCCTAAGGTCATGCCATGATGTTTTTATAAAAGGATAGGTCCCCTTACCGCATGGGTTTGTAATTCTCGACCTCAACAGTGGAGTTATTTACTGAGTATTTCTTAAAATACTTCATTCTTTTGCTACTCTTATTTTTCACGTAAAGTGCACTTTTGTATGGATTACAACATCACAATCAAAACCACGAAATCAAAGTTCGAATAGTCATATTTATGTTTATTTGGTAGCCTTATAATAGATCAGGGCTTGATTTTATTTATTTAAATTTAAGTCGTTTATATTCGACTTCTTATTTTATGACAATATCATTTTAAAAGTTTTTTAAGTATGAAATTTTTTATCAAATATTGTAAATGAATGTTTTCAACCCTAATCATATCATACCTGCAGCGATGACCTTATTTTAAATTTTTTTATTATTTTCTTTTTTGGCATTATTTAAATTCAATTATATAACTTATTCGATAAAGTTAGATGGGTAGAGGTATTAATTAATCACGTTTCACTGTTATTAAATACTCATTTTTGTTATGAATGTATTTAAATTTATTTTAACATTGGTTTAATTATAAAGTAAAACAAAATAAAAAACACACGTCAAAACTAATTGCTTAATTTATTAGTTTACAAAATATAATTATCAATTAACTAAAAATAGTAAAATAATTAAATAATAAATGCATGATTCCAAACAAAAAATTCCTACAAAAACTTAATTTTTCTTTTTCTTCAATTATAATTCATAATAAATTTGAAAGAATTTTTAATTGAAAATTTGTAATTTCTTGTTGGTTGACTTAATTATTTATCTCCCAAACCCTAAAAATGGCGTATCATCCTTTCAATATGATACACTACAAACGAACCTAATGAGATTAAATCTCTCCTCGCTCTCTCTTCCGTTTCAGGTGAGTCCTATATAGACTTAATTTCACAAGTTAAATGAACATTCCCAATCTAATTTGTATTTCAATATAATTTTTTTTAAATGTTAAATGGGTCATTATAATTTTCTTATCCGACCATGTTTATGTTAGGATCGATACCAGTTGTTAGCTCTGATACCAATTGTTACGATTAGTCAACAACTCACACACTCGGATCAAAATGAACACAAAAAAATAGGAGAGAGAAAATAGAACTACAAATATTGGCTAAAGGTTTTATTATTACGGGAGGTTTCAATTTGCTTTCAAAAATTTAAACCTACAAATATATATTTATCAAATATTTACCAAATCTCTATCATATATATCTCTATCCTATGAAATAGTTTTCAAATTTATCTCTACAAGATCTAGGCATCAGGCTCCATTTCTCATTTCTCATTTAGGATTCTCTACTCATTAGAAGTGGGTCCTTGCATGGTCTAAATGAACGTCACTATTTATAACTTTTCATCTTACATTAGAAATTCTCATGCCATGGAAGATGAAGATTGAAATAGGAGGCCATCGGTGGTCACATTTAGTTAATTAGAACAAATCTCTCATTGCTCTCTATCCTATTGGATCCCGTAAATGGTCACATTTAGTTAATTAGAACAAATCTCTCATTGCTCTCTATCCTATTGGATCCCGTAAATTAAATCAACATTTCTAATGAACCGAAAATATTTGCTTCCAAACTATCCAAAATTTTGAATCTAAATCTTTTGATGTTAAATGGTATAAAGTAATTAGATAAAACACAACAGCAATAAAGAAAACAAAAGAATGATGTAGTTGATGAACAATTCAGAAAAACAAAAGAACAATCAAATATTGGAAGGACGAGAGAAGGGAGAAGGAATATCCTCAGCGTTCCTCCCAGGCTTAACCCATCTCCCAAACCTGTTCTTCACCAATCCCTTATGCGGCAACTGATACCAGAACTCCGGAATCCTCAGCTCTTCCACAAGCATATCGCTCCCTTTGTTCACCAACGCCACATCCCTCCTCGAATTCCACCTGAACTTCCCCCTCCTACTCACAAACCCATCCACCAAATGCAAATATATCTCCAAATTATGGCTCCCCGACATGTCCGACTCCTTCTTCAAGTACGGCGACATGTACATGTCCATTTTCAGCTGCGTCCCCACATGTCTGTACAGCCAATTCAGCTTCCCTGTCACTGCACTCAGCTTGTTCACAATCGAATTCACGAACAGCCCCGGAAGCTTGGGGACAATGTCCTGTCGTATCACTACGCGGAGTGTCTTCACACCCATCTCGTTTAATTTCTCCCTGAATGCTAAATTCCCCACTCTTGGCGCTCCGAATGATATTACGCTCACGTGGATGTCGGGAAATGATGCCCCTGCCTCGTAGGCTGTCAGAAGCGACAGCGCGCCGCCTAGGCTGTGTCCGACAATTGTTAGGCTGATTTCTCTGTCGCCCTTTTGTGTGAAGAAATCGATTAGTCTATGTAGCTCCTCCATTACCTGCTCTGACGCGCTGGTTTTGTTGAATTTTGATTCCTCGTCTTTCGATTTGTAAATTGTTAAGAACCCACGTTGGACTTTGATTTTCCTGTCGCTCCGGTCGATTTTTTTCAGCTTGGTTTTCAGATCGATGTACCATTCCGTTGGGGTTACGGTTCCTCTCCAGGCCACGAGGATATCCCGCCGCCCGATTCTCTCGCTCTCCTCGTCGTTACTAACGGCTACAAACCCCATCCAATTCGAATCTCTGCTCCACACCTCGCCGATTTTGGAACTCTCGAACCAATCCGGACCGTCAACAGGGGACAATGCGTAGATGTATTTAGTCACTTTGTAGCCGTTTTGAGCCAGACCCAATTCGTGGAGGAGCTTATGGCGGTTGTATCTACAGCTGCCGCGGAATTCAGAAAGTGGGTCGAAGTCAAAAGCGTCGTAGGTGGCTTGAGCGAACTCGCCGTATTTAACAAGCTCGCGGCGGAGGAAGGGGTGGAGGGGATCTAGGAGACCTTCCCAATTAGAACCGCCGTGGAGGTCACGCCATACATCGGCGATTTTATCACGAGGGGAGAATGTTGGGGTCATGTGGTTGCCGTAGTCGACGAAGTCAGCGGCGCGTTGTGGCATACGGAGGAGCGAGGCGAGTGGCTTTGCCAAACGGAGGTCGTTTTTCTTAGAGGTTGATTTCGATGGCTGAATTACAAGCGGCGACACTGCACCGTTGACGGGAGTTAGTTGGCCGGTGGCGGTGGCACATGTCAAACGGCGGCGCTGGTTGTGTAAGGAAGAAGACAGAGCATTTTTTATGGCTCTTAATCGGATCCCCCATTTCAATTTCCAATACCATTTCGTCTTCTTCGTTCCGTTTCTTAACATCGTTACTCTTTTCAGTGGGACTCCTCTCGGCGTCACGATTCTCCCCTCCATGGCTAAGCTCAAGCTTTCTGTTTGGTTCCCGAGAAAAAATGCAGAGAAAATGAGATAGAAAATGGATAATTTTCTTTTTCTTTGGGGTGAAATGAATTGATTTCTTCAGAATTTATAGGAGATGAACCCCATACGGACGGGTTAGGGATGACGTGGTCAAGTCAACGAGGAGAAGGGAGGGTATTGGAGGCTAGTAAAACGGTCAAAGAAACTGTAGTTAGACGTGGCGAGTTCTTATTGGTGGGTTATAGAAGGGCGTTCATGTCATTTTATGTGTAATAAATACATGAGGTCAATTTGCAAATATAATAATATTAGATGTAGATGGGGCCTAAATTTTGGGAAGAAATTCAAAGCCGCCGGGTAAGAATTCAGTAATTTTGAAATTTATTCAATTTATTTAATTTATTTTTTTGGACGTGGTTGGCTGGCTGGTAATAATTAATTAATATCACTTGGAGACCAATGGTCCGAGAGATTAGGTCCTATGAAGTTTCCAAGAACTCGGGGTTTTCGAGTAAATTTTGACAAGATTCTAATGTGTTGATTGAGTTTTTTGAATCATCGAAATTTTTTAACTCCCCCAACTTTGAATATGGTACAACCTTGTCTTTGACCTCGGAGAGTGGCTAGCCGTGTAGAGGATTATTGGGAGTGAGTCCTATATTAGTTAATTTAGTGCAAAATCATAGATTTATAAGTGAAATACTATCTCCATTGGTATGAGGCATTTTAGGAAGTTCAAAACAAAACCACGAGAGTTTATGTTCAAAGTGGACAATATCGTACCATTATGAAGAGTCGTGATTCTTAATAAGGAGTACAAGCCCTTAATCTTGAATAAAAATTTGTAATTATCCACCCAACCATATAATATATAGTGAATATAAATGATGCATGAAAATATAATTATATTTTAAGCGTAATAGAGACAAATTTATTTTGGTGAAATAATAATTAATGGGTGATTTAAAAATTATATTTGGGCCTATCTTATATTATAATTAATAAAGATGCAAAATGTACTTGCTCCATATATTTAGTAAGTACAATTATTGTAAAGCCACCATTTTCGTGTTACGGTTTGACTAAAATATATATTTATAGATATACCAAATTATTCTTCCTTTCATCCTCATCTAATCCAATATTTATTTTATATTTCCACAAAAATTAAATTCTTATATTTGTACTATTTTTTTCTTCCATTTAATTTTAAAATATATATTTATAGATATACCAAAAATTCTTATATTTGCACAAAAATTAAACTCCTTAATGTTGGATGCTCGAGGGAAATTACCTTATCTAACCAAGATTAAGTGATATAGAATCAACTCAAGGAAAAGTATGAAACAAATTACTTTGATGATCGAGATCAAGAGTAAAGAAAATTCGTTTCTAAACTCGTGATTCGAATCACTTTACAAGAGGTTTGATCAATACAACTTGAATGACTTTAGCATGCAAGTTCTACACACAAGAATTTGCAAATAAAATCTTAGCTTTCAACAAAGCTAAAAAAAAATAGAAATTCTATTCTTTTTTAATTCCAAAATGTGATGTCTCTACTCAAGGAAAGGAAGCTTTATACAGCTTTTACAACCTTAACCTATGTGACACATAACTCTCAAATTAAATTCGTTAGTAAATGAGAATTACCCATGACCTCCATATTAAAATGTCTAGTTAAGGGTGGAATATGTAACCTAAGTGGGTTACAATATAACTCCTATATTAAAAAATAGCTTAAATTATGACAAATAAATATTTAAATTATAATTAAATAGTACAAGGAATGAAATGGGTTTATTAGTCATTCTTGGACTAGTTCCATAAATTTAGCTGAATTCATTAAATGCAATTTAAAGTGCATTAAATGCATCTCTTTGAAGCTCAACTTTGCAAAACATATAACGGAGGTCTCCAACGTCTTTTAGAAATTCTTTTGATGAGCTCACCATAGCTTGAATATAAGTGTACAAGGTTTGTTGTAGCTTCTTGACTCTCGTCCTTGTAATTGGACCTTGAGGTATGAAAATTTCTTGATCGTGGTTCATATCATTAAAACTTATAAAGTTAGACAACCGAAAAAATTCTCTAGAACAGAGAGTCAACTACGGCCACGTTTCAATAAATTATTTTAAAGGATTTTCGTCACATATTAGATATGTCATGCATGAAGTGATAAACTTAATTTTTTTTTTTTATTATTAGGAAGGAAAATGATTTTTCTCTATAACTTTCTAGCCGTCTTGAACCGTTTTTAACATATATGTAATAACGACTTAATCGGGTCATAATATATTAATTTAATTATATATTTTTTTCTTTTGTTTCTAAGTAATTGTCGTTATAATGTTGATTGATGCATCATAAACTTTGTGTAATGCTAGTTACATATATAATAATTATAGTACTCCAAGCTCTCAATAATGTCTCAGCATACTTTTCAATAAAAAATAAAATAAAATAAAATAAAATCTGAAAATAATAAATTTTCTCCGACAAGTCTATTATTTGCAATTAAATGTGTTTTTAAAATAGATAAAACGACAAAAAAAATGCATTGTAAAAATATCTGAATGGTCCAAAACCAGTCCATTCCAGATAACATATCTTAATTTTTACATTTTTTATTCCCAACTTTAAATAATTTACTAAAAAAAAACATTGAATAATTGGAATATATATTATGTTTCTCTTATTTTCTACTAACGGATTATTTCAAAGTTTAAATGGTCTTTTCCCGTATATATTATTTTAACCAGTCTTCAAATTTGAGAATCTAATCTATGGTAAAAATGATAATATTAATCTAAGTGTAAATGGTAATCTAATAAAGTAAAAATAACTTAGCGGTAAAATTACCAACTTTCTTAAAATGAGGAGTTAAATTAATAAAATATTTTAAAATTTTGCACACTATTTTAAAAATACCAACTAACTTTTAAAAATTGAATAAGAAAAAATATAAAAAAAATGAAAATAGCTAATAATTTGTTTAAAAAATACTCTTTTAAGTTTTAAAGAGGGTTTAAAATTTTCCCTTTTAATTTCCAAAATTATTTCAAAACTAAATTTGATTTACTTAAAAAAAATTCATAATTTTTATAAGTTTTAAAAAAATTCAAAAACACTTTTAATATTTTTTTTTTAAAATTGCCACATTACTTATGAACTAACTTTGAAAAGTAATATTACAAACTTTATGGATGGTTGACATATAGTTTCTGTCCATATATTGACAGATCGACAGAAATAACATTTTTGAACAATTTAATGGATATTTTTTAAAAACATAATAATATTGGTAATTATATTTTTAAACTGTATAATAATAAAAACATTAATGATATTAATAAAAAAAAAAACTTAATGTTCGAAAGTATTTTTGAAGTACTATTGTAAGTTCAAGAATTGTTTTTTTAGAGCAAAGTACCAACTATTTCTATTTAAAATTAACGGTAGCATTGAAATTTTTGGAAGATTAAAAATTATATTTTTAATTAAAAAATAAAATTTAAAAATATTTTTATTAATTAAGGGATAGCTCGTTTGAGTTGTGTATATGTATAAATAAATTAGGCATATAGAAAACAAAATGGAAGAAAAAGTTGACCGACAACGCGATTAGGAAGAAGTCAACATTTACTTTCTTGTCTGCAAAGCTAAGAAAAAATTTGATTGGTCGTAGTCCAAACAAAAATCAAAAGTCAATTTTGAAGCATTTTCCTTGTTCTTTCGTTGATGGCAAAGTTAAACAACTTGGATTCATCAAATTCTCCAAATCCCTTTCATATAAAAACATCTTGCCGAGTAGCTTTTTAGTTTGGGTAAGGTTGAATGTGTAGTACTTTCTTTCACATGGTCCATGCATGGAAGTATGGGCTCACTCGGCGAGCTTGCACACCTTTTGAACCTGGCTCTTCGGGCTAGCACTTGCTAATGGGCTGTGCTGAACACCCAGGAAAAAGACCCGCATAACATCATGATGAACATAAAATGTTGTAAATCATAAGTCGTAATTTACACATTCGTACTTATCACAATGGGAAGTATCTCGATATACATAACACACAAATATGCATGAGATCTCCAAAACTTATAAGCATAGCATAAATTATGATGCAAGAAAAAGCTTCATTCATCTATGACATATTAAATCTGCGAATTATGCATACACAATTTGAAAGTTGTCATGACATGGGAGAGCTTAAGTAGAGGGAGGGTAGTTTTTCATTACCGAGTTCTCCGGCAACCCTAAAAAAAAAGAAAAATTGGGTATCGTGGAGAGTCGATTTTTGAATTTTTTTTTTTCTATTGTTATATCATACACATCTAAAAAACTTTCATCCTCGAAAGTGTCAATAGCTTAGAGTACTTCTCCTTCATTTCATCATCTCGCTCCCGTGTTTCTTTTGTTCGGTGGTTTTGCCGCAGTATCTTGACAAAAGCGATGTCTTTGGTGCATAAAGGTTTCACTTCATGAGTCAAAATCCTTATAATTTGTACGCAATTGGTCGAATCCAACCACACAATATAAAAAGTTTAAAATGTTTTTTTTCAAAAAGAAGAGTTCTCATGTGTTTTTCTTATGCATTGTATTGGTTAGTAAGAATATAAAATTGTTTTTTTTTTTTTCTTTTTGCTAGGGCTCGCATCTCGATGCTACATTGTTGGTAACAACGACTATTACAACGGTGTGATATTGTCCATTTTGAGCATGAGTTCTTATGACTGTGCTTTTAGCTTTTCCAAAAAGCCTTATACGAACGAAGATATTATCTCTTACTTATTCACCAATATATATTTTTTTTGATTAACCAATATAGGACTCCGACAATCCTTAGCATACATGACCATCAACAATCACCCCCTCTCCCATCCTCCACCAACGCCTCAAAGTACAAAACCACCTCCAACGCCTTCGACTTCGACTTCTTCTCCCAATTCATCATCCATTTGAATAAATTTATATTTTTTTTCATAGATTAAGCCAGATAGATATTGACAGTTCAAAAGTACAATCGTTTGGTTAAACTTCATCAATTATGTGTCAATAAATTTTTAAAAATTTTAATTTTGTGTCTAATAATATGCATAAATAAAATTACGAAAGAAACTTTCGTTTATTATACTTTTATTTGAAATCTCAAAAAAACTTTAAATAATACAACCTAACGTTCAAATCTCAAAACATAAAATTCATCTCATTTTCAAATGACAATAACTTGTAAATGCCCCCAAAGAAGTAGGGTAGAATTAAGACAAAGTCCTCAGTATTCCATAGAAACACAGTCCGTCATTGATGATACCCTCACCGTTATCTGAAAAAAAAATTAAAAAATGATGAGTACTAAAAATATTAGAGAAAAGCGTCTACGAAGATAATGACACAATTTCTATTTGCTTTAATCTAAACCCTAATTGACCCTTGGCTTGGCCAACCCTAGATTCTCAACCATTCGAGCTCGATTATTTCTTTCGACTCTAATTCAATGAGCCTAACGAACCCAATCAACTTACCATGAACGTTACATTAAATATATTTCATTAGCTAGCTCCTGCACCAACTTCCACGCTGTAACAATATGTCGTTCCTCCGTCATCGTCCCACCCACAGAAAATCGAATCAGATACATTCCAGCAACCATTGCATGCGTCATGTAAGCTCTTCCAGACTTGTTAATCCTTTCCAACAATTTCAAGTTCATCGCGTTTGACTTATCGATTTCAGAAAACAATAATCGGAAACAAACCAACCCGAAATTCCTCGGAACCACCACCTCAAACCTCTCATCCCTCCCCACAAGCTCCTCAAAAATCTTAGCCATTTTGACATGGCTCCTCAAGAACATCCTTAAATTAGCAACTCCATAGCTTTTCATGACAACCCATAATTTCATGGCACGAAACCTTCTACTCAATGTGATCTGCCAGTCTTTATAGTCCACAACTTCGCCGGAATCCGTTGCTTTGTTTTCTAAATATGAAGGGTTCACTGAGAGAGAGTTTCTCAATGCTGATGGATCCTTCAGCCATAGACAGCAACAGTCCGGCGCCGTGAAGAACCACTTGTGAGCATTCAAGCTGAATGAATTTGCCTTCTCGACGCCATTGAGGAAATGTCGAAACTCCGGGCATATGCAGACGCTACCGGCGTATGCGGCGTCCACATGAACCCAAATTCCGTTTTGTTGAGCTATCTCGCAGAGTGAGTCGAGTGGATCGACCGCGTTGGTGGAAGTTGTTCCGATGGTTGCACATAGGTATAGTGGCACGAATCCTTTTTCTATGTCGGATTGAATTGCCATTTTTAGGGAGGTTGGAGATAGCCCGAACGAATCCGATTTTGTCGTCTTGATCACTCGAAAATTTTCTTCCCCAAAACCTGCTCCCAAAATGTGAATGATCAAACATAATGTTGAAGAAACTTTCCAAATTTTAATACTATTTTTTATTTTTTTAAAAATTTAAGATAATAATAAAAATTTTGAAAATTTAAGATTATTTTAGAACATTTCTTTTTAAAGTTTAATGATATTTTTAAAATTGAGTAGACTCGAATCCCTCCCCCACATTTAAAATATATATATGTTTTATAAATATTAATAGATGATTTCCATTTTTCAATATAAATTCTATTAAAAAAATATAAAATATTATCAATAACATTCCTTAGGCAAGAGTATAATATAATCTTCAACTTAATTTCAATCGTCGTTGGCCTCACAATTCTAAAACGTGTCTATTAGGGAGAAGTTTCCATGCTCTTGTATGGAGTGTTTTGTTCTCCTCTCCAACCAATGCAGCATTCTCGCTGGCACACCGTTCGATATCTAGCTCTGATACCATTTGTAATATCATAAGCCCACCGCTAACAGATATTATCTAATTTTGCCCATTATATATTATCGTTAGCCTCACAATTTTAAAACGCGTCTGTCACGAAAAGTTTCTACACCCCTATAAAGAGTGTTTCATACTCTTTTCCAACCAATATGAGATCTCACATCATAAAAGGAGACGTATAATATAAACCCATCTCTGACCTCATGTATGCTTAATTAGTCAATAAAATAAACTCAAGTCGGCCCTACTTAGATTCTTAAGCAACACTTTTGGTCAAATAAATCAATATATATATATATATATATATATGCATGAGGTGAAGGATATGTTGTTTCTAGGATTTACCGACCTGCGACCTGTGCAGCCTTTTGTAAGGACATATGTGTTTGGTCGGAGCCATAAACAACAAGCTTACTAAACATATCTCTTCCAATCACTTTAAGCTTCTGGTCCCTAGCAGCCACCAGAGTGGACAAGATTGCTTCACAAGTGGTTCCCTGAAGAACCCCTCCGCCCCCGCCGCCGCCAGAAAACAGGAAACATTTAGGCAGCTTAAGCATCTCACCAAACCAATCAACCACCAACATTTCAAGCTCGGTCGCCGCCGGCGACGACACCCAATTGAACCCGACGACATTAAACCCAGTACTCAGCATTTCTCCCACAAGTCCGGCACTGCTACTACTAGAAGGAAAGTAAGCAAAAAAGTTAGGACTTTGCCAATGAGAAATACCCGGAATGACAAATCGGTCGACGTCCCGAAGAATGGATTCCAAACACTCAGGATCATCCGGAGCGGATTGTTGCGTAAGGGTCTTTCGGAGATAACCAGGATGAACTTGGCTAAGTACTGGGAATTGTTCTATGTTTTTGTAATAATCTGCAATGAAATCAACAACTTTGTATGCTTGGTTTCTGAATTCCTCTGGATCTAATGGGCTGGTGATATGAATGTTGTCGTTGCCTTCATAATGGATGCTACCCATTTTCAAAAATTCAATGCAAAATGTGATGAATCAATACCAAAATTCAATTTGGTTGTTGATGTTCATCTTCCCCAAGATGGTGGATTTTATAATAAGAATTCCATTCATATACCAACTCATTAATTTAATTGCCTTCATATTTCACACGCTAATTAAATTCCTAACCACCCACTCATTTAATTCAATTCCTTTTTCAATAGTTTAGATGCATACCTACCGGTTTTAATTATTAATAAACTTTTATTTTTATATTTAATTCCACTCCATATGTATTTATTTATTTACTAAGTAAATAAATATATAACGAGTTAGTTTTGTAATATATATATAGAAAACGCGAGATATGGAGGAGTGGGGATAGGGGCGTGGAATCTGACTGTGCTGGCTGTTAGGGAGAAATTTCTTCCTACTTCCTCTCGTTCTTGAGAATAGCACATTTCATAGTCCTTGTAATTCAAGCTTTCCAGAATCTGAGTGAGTAATGTATTTTGGGATTTAAGTTGATTCAAAAAGGAAATTTAGAGAAGAAAGTTCGTTTTTGTTTACTTGATAAATTGATTGAGTTTGTTTAAGATGTGATCGTATAATGTACGGACTATTAGGGTTGTTAATTAATTTTTAGTAGTGAATACGTCTCATTTGATTGGAATATGCTCTTGTATTCTTATGATTATGATTGATATGGACATGTTTGAGACCTAAAATGTATGAACCTTATAGTACTATATAATTAATATGTGAGGGCGGATAAGGGACTGCTAACTATTCTTTCGTCATGCATGTGTTCAATAGGAGCAAGGGATCACATAGGTAAATGATGGTTCGTAGGTATGAAAGTTGTTCCCTCCTTGATGCGATGAAACTATGTGACGTATTGAGACATTAACTAATCCCTACTAAGAAATATGTCTCGATTAGTAGTATTCGTTACGATATGCTAAGATTATGAGTTGGAATCGGGACGAGGTTGTAGCTTGAACACCTATGATATGTAGGTTACCAGAGAATAGCAAACCTCAGAAGAACTACATAGTGAAAAATTAGCTCTAGAGGAGCTCGACAATGAGATACGATAAGCTCTAAATAGTTTGATTACGAGAATCGATCAGTTCCAAGGAACTAGCTTTTCTTTTTATAAGAATTAAAGAACGATATGAGCCTCGATAGGGCCATATGTTGTAGAACAATGAGTTTAAACTCGATAACAAACCCAAATGGAGTTCGAAAATGAGAAAAATATAGAACGTTGATTAGACACATTGTATCTAGTGACTTATTAGACAAAGATTGACAGATTGCATATGAACCAATGACGAGAGCTTTCCTAAGTTGCGTGACTACAAGGGACCATTAACTCAAGTCACGGTTTTGGTCCCTATCTAAAAATTTAATTTAATATAACGATAAATTTAATTTTTATCTAAAAATTATATCAACTAAAATCCATTTAAAAATTGATAAGCCATAATTTTTTTGTACGCATATACAATTTCTGTAAATGTAAAAATTATATAATATCATAGAGAAATGCTCAGATCAAAAGCTAGATTACTCCGAAATATAGACAAAAATAGAATTGTGATGTTGGGATCGTGGGCAGTGACATGCGATATTTTAGTAGGTAAATTAACGCTCCAGGTGGTAAAAGAATCATCGTATGCCCCCGAAGATAGATTATTGCGAACCATACTTGACAATCAGATATCCACTTTAAAATAAAAACCTATCTAAAACTACCTATAGGTAGTAGGAATCGAGTTATTGATGTGAGATGGATAAAAAAAAAAAAAGAATCCGAAATATAATCCAAAAACGATTCGTGTATATATTTCACAAAAATGTGAAATCAAAGTAAGCAATAAAGTTACCGAAAGACACGATGGTTTGATCTTCTCTATATATATTATTTTTTATTTTCCGTCGTTTTCTATTTTTCTCTACTAAATTATTTTAATAGGATTAGAGGAGAACATTAATTTTATTTTAATAATTTTGAGTAATGGATGGTCTAATTTAGTTTACTTGAGAAAGTTGACACGTCATAAATTATTTTATTTTTTTCTCTTTTTCTCTTTAGTTATTTCTTTTATTTTGAATTTTATTTTCTATTCTACCAAACAAAAGACCCAATGCTTTTTTTTTTTTGGTGTTTTTTTTTCTTCCCTGTTACAATAATGCATTAGGGTGTAAAAAAAAACATAGATAATTGCTAAAGAGACCCTACTCTACCCTTCTATTATACGATAATAATTTTTCGTGACTATAATTTTAGATAATTTTAACCTTCAGTATAATTTAAATGGTCAAAATATATATATATATATATATATATATATATATATATATATATATATATATTCTAAGACGTTAGAAGTTCTATTTTTTACTCACTCAACTAAAAAAATAACTTTTTTTAAAAAGAAAATTGAAAAGAGTATAATATTTCAAAATGTATATTGTAACGTTTTGATTCAAGAAAATTAGGCACATCATAATTAAATTAGAAAAAGAAATAATGAAGATATTTAATAATTTATATTTTCACGTGGAATTTATGCCTAGTTTTTATGACGCGAGTGGAAGGTACTATTATACCAAAATAATAGAATTAAATTCACACCGATTCAAATAATTAAAATATATATCTCCTATTATAAGATTTTTTATTGATTTTTATATAAATAAATAATATTTCTATTTAGTTTCCACAATTATTTTCAAAAGTTTATTAGATTAGTTAATTTTAAACAAATAATTGTACTGGGTTAGATTTTATTAAGTGAATTATTATAAATAATCTTGACTAATTAAGTTTTCATTTAATTTGCGTTTATTAATAAATGATATAATTTAAAATTGGTTTACTAATAAATTAAAATTATTGTCCTCAAATGAATAAATATTATAAAATTATAAAGAAATTTAATTATGTATAATCGTACAATTGAGAAATTAATTAGAAATAAATGAATTGTGAATAATTAAAAATAATTGAAAAAGAACATTTATATTTTAAAAACGTTGACCAAACATGTTTTGGACTCCAACCTAACGTTTCATAAAAGGTTTTAATTTTAATTTTAAAAAATTAAGTTATCAAGCTTTTTTATTTTCTCATTTTGAATAATATTTATGATTGTCTCAGTATTCACGCACCCACGTACATAAATTAATAAAATCTTTGGCAATATCAATTTCAGTTTTTATTAAAAGAAGTATTATTATATGAAGAGTATTTTTTAGGGGTGTACATTCAACCCGATAACTCGAACCAACCCAACCCGAACTATAAAGATCGGGTTGGGTTGAATTAACATTTCGAGTAGAATAGGATTTGATTCATTTTTTTGAACTCGAACTGAATCGGTTCGATTTCGAGTTCGAGTTCGTGGACAAAACCTTCAAATTGACTCGAATCAAATAAAAATATATAAAATATATGAATAATACTCCTATATAAATAGGTTTGCCAGAGAGTAGTATTTATACTATTTTTAAATAACTATTCACATTTCAATATATTGTTTATTATATAATATAAAAGCTTTTAACTTTATATATATATATATTTATATATATATATAAATTAATTTAAATTATTTTGAAACAACGGTTCAATGTTTATAAATTTTATAATATACATATATAATTTTAAAGTATATTCTATTTATTATCTTTTATATCACAATTTATATTTATTTTTATTATATATATTTGGTTGTGTTATATACAATAACTTTAAACTAATTATTTCTATTGTTTATTTAATTTCATGATCTATCCTTATATTTTATATTTGTTACTTTAATCCATTTTCAAGAAATGTCGTTATTTAGTTGTCTTTAATTTTATGATAATGTTGAACTATGTTAATATGTTAACAATTTTTGTTTGTTTTTTTTTATTTATTGAATTTGTTTTTTTGTTTGCAAATAATTATAGATTAACGTGTGTTTATTTGTGAATTTTTTAATATATTTTATCTAAGTATCCCAATAATTATAAATTGTGGATAAATAAAACTTAAAAAAAATTGACAACCCAACTTCAAAATAGAGAGTTGGGTTGGGAAAAGTTTGGGGTTGGTTGGGTTACCAATCTAACCAACCAGAACTTCTTGGTTGGGTAAAAAAAATCTCTCAACTCAACCGGGACATGTACACTCTTAGTATTTCTCATTGATTTCTTAAATTCTTAGAAAATATTTTCTGCTCTCGTTTTCAAATTTTTTCCTTACAAGTTGGATCAAAAATTTGAGCATAGGTAATAATTTGTGCTGATCGAGACCTAAACTTAATTACCTGACAGTTAAATTTTGAAAGAGTGCAATTGTGATACCGGAGGAAGACGTAACTAAAGTAAGTTATGTATGGATGAAAAATAACTTTTTTCATTACACACCGCGGAATGAAAAACGGCTCATCTCTGCTGAGGCATCTGCTGCTTCTCATCTTCTTATCCTCTCCGGCGGCCGGCGAACCCACAAAGAAAAAGAACCACTTCGTGCTGGTGCACGGTTCCTGCCATGGGGCGTGGTCATGGTACAAGCTCTCCACCATCCTCCAATCGTTGGGCAACCACGTCACTGCCCTCGACATGGCCGCCTCCGGCGTCGACCCCAGGCAGCCCAAGACAATATCCTCAGCCTTCCACTACTTTCAGCCGTTGACGGAGTTCTTGGCCGGTTTGCCCTCCGGCGAGAGGGTGGTCCTCGTCGGCCACAGCTTCGGCGGGCTGGGAGTTGCCGTTGCTTTGGAGGAATTCCCGGAAAAGATCTCTGTTGGTGTCTTTGTCGCTGCCTCCATGGCTGGTCCCAATCTCAGTGTGTTTCCACCGTTCGTGCCCAGGTAAATTTTTAGAACGAGTCTGCTAAGGAAATTTTTCCACATAATTATTAATTTTACTCCTCAACTAACATGAAATTTCACAATTCAATTCACTCTCTTCGGGACCCAACGTCCTAGCTAGCACTCGTCACAATCCACCTCCTTCGTGCTTATGTCCTTGCTGGCATTAGTTCCCTTCTCCGATCGATGCGAGACTCCCCAATCTACTCTCTTCGAGGCCTAGCGTCCTCGCTGGTACATCGCTCGATGTCCGACTCTAATACTATTTGTAATAGTCCAAGACCCACCGCTAGCAAATATTGTCTTTTTTGGGTTTTCTCTTCCGGGCTTCCTCTCGAGGTTTCTAAAATGGGTCTGCTAGAGAGAGTTTTTCACACTCTTATAAATAATGTTTTGTTCTCCTCTCCAACTGATTACACTTATTACAGATTCAATAGGTTCCGATTAAATTTTGAACTTTTTTAATGGCCAAATTGATGATAAATTGTTTTGAATAACTTTATGTTTTTGATACTCAACTTAGTGTCAACATACAACCCAACCTAAACCAATCGGCTCATAAATTGGCGAATTTGACACTTATTGATATACTCTATTACCTTTTGTTTTTATTTCGAATGATATTATGTTTCATTAACCATAATTATTCTCGAAAAATTTATTAAAATATTGGACATAAAATCGACATAGTAATAACCTATAGTGATGGCTAGACATTTGCTTAGATTAAACTTTTCTTTGTTATTGCTATATTCACAAACGGAATGACGAAAAGGAACGATCTCCACCGTTGGACAGTCATAATGTGTACGAAAATGGAGAGGACAAGCCTCCAACGTCTTATATTTTGGGTCCTTGGAAGTTGGCAAAACATCTCTACTCACTCTCACCACCCGAGGTAATCTCCTTCGCTTCTCTAATTCAATATGTTTGAATTGACTTTTTAAGCCAAAATAATTTCTAAGCACTTAAAAAAACCATTTGAAAAAAACTCTTAAAACTTTACGATATGTGTGTAACATGCAGGATTTGTCATTGGCAATCACGTTGGTGAGACCTTTTCCACTATTGAAAATCAATGATTCTGAGTTCAAGTTCACAGAAGAAAAATATGGGTCTGTGAAAAGGGCTTACGTTATTACAGAGAGATTTAATGGCGACGATGAATTTTCAATTGTGGATGATTGAGAATAACCCACCTGATATTGTTGTGGAGATTAAAGGATCAGATCATATGGTCATGGTATTCAAGCCGGTCGAGCTTGCCTATCAACTCCAACGTATTGCCCAACAAGTTTCTCTACTCGACTTTTGATCTTTACCAATGTGGTAAAGCGTTGCTCATGTAATTACAAGTAAAACATGTTGGAATTGTTCTACCTTCTAAAATATTACCTCATAACAAGTTGTCGTGAAACTTATAGTTTTAAAATTAGAATATAATTTAATTTTATGTTATTTTTCGATGTATTATATTGTATTACAATGACATATCTAATTTATTTTTGCATATCACCACCCTTCATGTTTATGATTTGTAAATAACTCTAGTTGAGGTTGCACATTTTGCTAGTGATTCGGTTCAACCCAAAGCCTCGGTTGCCTTCGGCTTGAACCGTTTGATAGGGAGCGATTGTACACTTAAATTTGACGCTCTTTGTATATAAATACTTCTATTAATTTGTTCGGTTCACTATGTGGTATTAACTCTAAGTTTCTCCCAGGTTGATGAGTCTTCCTTTCAATTTTAATGGATCGCGAGACGATTTTTTTGGTGGTATGGAATTCGTGCTTTGATAACTCTGGTAACCCATGTCATTTTTCTACAACTCATTCATGCTATCTATTTGTCTCGAACTTGTCTCGAACTGTTTTTAAAAGTGAAAACTATATGTACAAACCAATATGAGTCTTGTCGTACAACCCAACATGGATCATAACACCTGACACTCGACTTGAAGTTGAGCTGCCTCTTGAAAATATCCACTCGTAGAAACGGTTCAATAACAAGAGATTCAAACTTCTTACCTCTTAGAAAATTTATTGAGATATAATTTTTTAATTATTAAAATTTAATTTGAATTTGATTATTGAATTTCAATCTTTAATCCAAACTATATTATTATATATATATATATATATAAGTACAGATGTATGTTCAGACTTCATATCACAATAATAGAAGAAAAATTAATGGCAAATTAGTAAATAAAAAAACATACAAAAATCAGAGAGCGAGAGAGAGAGAGAGAGATCAAGTTACCTGCCTGTCTTCCACAGTCAGTCACCATCCAATGGAATCGGTATACGTGTCGACGTACCCCGCCTTTATTTATTTATATATATATTTTCTCTACTCTCGGATGCTTTCTTGAAATGTCGGCACGAATCTTCAGCTTAGCTGTCATCGAAAAACAATCTAGTTGATCTGATGACGTGGCAGTCTCTCATTGGAGATGGGAACTTTCCAGTCAGCTTCCCCGGAAGTCTGACCAACACGACAGTTCTCCGGCGGTATAAAACCCCACTTTCATTCATCAACTGACACTCTGTTTTTTGTCGGCACAAAAATCCATTCCGCTCCTTCCAATTTCATCAAATTATTAGTTTTTTTTTTCTTCCTCTTCTTAAAACAAGAAATCCCACTTTCAAAAGATCGATCTTTCTCCATTTTTCCCCCCACTTAGATTTCCCGGCCAAAACAGAGCTCCCGCCGCCGTCCGTGGAGGCCGGAAAATGATGAAGAGAACACCCAATCACAATCACAATCACAATCACAATCGCAATGTGGTTAATGGTAAAGCCGCACAATCATCCTCAACGACGTCGTTTTCTTCTTCTTCCTCTGCCGCTACCGGCGACGAGCCATTCGACTGGGAAATGAGGCCCGGCGGAATGCTGGTTCAGAAGCGAACTGACAAATCCGAGTCACCGGCACCCATTCTCCGCCTCAGAGTCGCATTTGGCGCCGTCCGATTCGAGATCCCCATCAGCTCCCAAGCCACATTCGGTAAAAAAAAAAATTAAAAAATTAAAAAAAAAAAACCAGTGTGTTCATCATAAATCGGTAAAAAAGAACAAATCTTTCGATAATTTGACATAAAATAACATGTGGGGTTGCTTCGTTTTTGCAAGATTCAGGAGAAAGTGGAAATTAAACATAGGTATGTTTTTTTTTTTGGTTTTGTTTGGGAACAGGGGAGCTGAAGAGGGCGCTGACGGCGGAGACAGGGCTGGAGGCGGCGGAGCAGAAGGTGATTTACAGAGGGAGAGAGAGGGAAAACGGGGAGTATTTGGAGGGCTGTGGAGTGAAAAACAGATCGAAAGTGGTGTTGGTTGAGGATCCGGCCAGCATTGAAAGAAGATACACAGAAACCAAAAGGAACGCTAAGATGCAGACCGCTCATCGGGCCATTTCCGCCGTCTCCATGGAACTTGATAAGCTCGCCGACCAGGTCACCTTCTATTTTTAATCTCTGTTTTTTTTTTTTTATTATTATTATATAAATAAATCTAATTATATCAAAATTTTAATATTATTTCTAATTATTTCATTGCAGAAATAAATTATAAATTTTTTCCACCTCAAACAAATTTATCAAAAAATGAATCTAGGTTTGGTTTCAATTATTCTACTCGTTTCTTTTAATTATTAAAAAAGTAAAATATTAACTCTTCAAATATTTATTTAATATATATATTTAAAAAATTACCTTAAAATTTATTCTCAAAGTTATTGGAGAATAAAAATTTAATAAATATATGGCTTGTATTATAAGAATTAACCATAAATTTAGATTGGTTGGTTTAAATCCTAAATAAGTAATTATATCAAATTTTAATATTATTCTTAATTATACAAGTGGAATAAAAATTATATTGCTGGTTCAAATGAAATAACTCTTAAAATATTTAATTAAAATTTATTTTTAAAAGTTGCAGGAGAATAAATATTCAAAAAAAAATTAAATAAATATATGCATGTATAATTGTATTACAAGTGAAAAGGTATATTTTAAAATTAATAATAAATTTGAATTTATTGTTCAATTTAATTTTAGAAAAATCTATAAACGAATTCATTCATAAAATTTTCATTTATTTGAATCTAACTCAACTCAAATAAGTTGAAAGGAAAGAACAGTAACAAAAATATAGCCACGATTTGAATGTCCATCACGATGAAACAGTGAAAAACTCATGAATTATGAACAGGTTTCTGTAATGGAAGAATCAATATCAAATGGAATCAAGGTTCCTGAAATTCAGATCACCACACTGATTGAGATGCTGATGATGCAAGCCATCAAGCTTGACACCATTGCTGCAGAAGGAGCTGCTTCCACTCAGAAAATTTTGCAGGTAAAAACATCTCCTCTCTGTTCATCATAAAACCAAACCAAGCCCGACACGATCGAGAGCCCGCCATGTTCTTGATGGCAGTAATAGTGCTATCAGTGTCGAGTTCTATACGACCCCGAACCGAAAAAAAACCATACCAATTCGACCTTGCTTTTTTGATTGCAGGGGAAGAGAGTGCAGAAATGTGTTGAAATGCTTGATGTTTTGAAGGTTAGAAATGCAGGGGTGGAAGTTGTGAAGCCTGTGATTGTTACAACCAAATGGGAGACGTTTGATCACTGGCCATCTCTTATTGATCTTTGATCCTTGTTTTTTTCATATGTTTTCGAGTTTTCGAGGTAACCGAACGACGAAACGGACAGTTGGAATGGTTTAAGGTTCCTGCTGAATTATTGAATGGTTTAAGGTTCAAACAGTACACTAAAACTAAAGCAACTGAGCTAGTAATCAATTACTTCTATGTTTCTCAACTCTCAAGGCCATCCCAAACAAAAGCAGGTTTTGGATTAGGAGTTAGTATGGGTGTGTGCTACTGTTTCTAGTATAAACTCGAGCAGGAAGCGGTGACTAATCGGTACTGACGCGCTCGTGTTTCTTGATCTTGACGTGTTTGGATATCTCGGAGTCGAAGCATTTGAACATATGTTCCAATTCAGAGATCTCATGCTCAATGTCGATTTGATTGTCGTCGTCGCTTTGTATGATCATTTCTTTGAAACTATGAATCCTATCGAGTCCGACTCGAACTCGGTGTCCCATTTCTTCCATTCTTGCATTAGCCCCATTTCTTCTCTCTTGATATTCTTTGAGCTTTCGCTTCAAGGATCGGTAGGCGTCGAGCGACTTGAGAAGCTGTTCGGTCAAGGCTTTGTTTCGTTTTTGGAGGGCTTCAATGCTGCCTTGGGCATCAGATACATTGTTGTTTTTTAACCCTCTATGCTCTGCAACACAAGCTTGAACTTTGCACATTAGCATTTCATTTTGTGCTTTGAGATCATTCACATGTTCTTCCATTCCATGCAATTGTTGAACCGTCCTCGCTAGCTCCTTCGCGATGATCTCCTTCTCCTTTCCGATGCTTGAGCATATGCTCTCGAGGCTTTTCCGAGCTGCTATGCTTGCATTCAGCTCTCTCCTCAACTTCTCCTTCTCATCGGTTATCGGTTCGTTCGTCGGTTTTTTGTCCCTCGGAACGTTTCGCCTAAGATCCGTGTTGCACCTTCGAAGCCCGGCTTCCCTTCGCTTACCAAGAACTTGTGCTCTTTGGATTTGGGATTTGACTTCATCAAGTATAAGCATCATTTCAGATATCCTTTGATCTCTACTCCCATTGTTTCCTTTCGTGGAAGCCTCTTTGTACTCGTGGATTAGTTTCAACAAAATCCTCACATTCGTAGATACTCCTAATCAATCAAAAACAAACTCATCATATATCTCGAAAAGAAACTAAAAAAAAAAAAAAAAAAAAACAGAACAAGTCGACAAACCAATGAAGTTTTGATCGACATGGGGTTGTCGTGGACTTGTGGAGCCCTCGACTAATTCAGGGGACGACAATGCGCGAATGCGGGTGATGCCGGCGGAGTCCATGAGGAGGAGGAGGAGGAGAAGAAGAATTCAAAGATAGCTAATTAGAAATGGTTGAAGAAAAAGAGAGACTGGTTTTTGGGTCAATCTCTCCTTTCCTTCTTCTTTGTGTATGCAAAACAATGGGTTCTTTTGCCTTTTGTTTGTGTTGGGATCCAACAAATATTCTATGTTTTGTTGGTGCATCCATGTCTGAAAATGGTCGGTTTTTGCTGTGATCCTCCGCAATCATTGCTCATCCATTGACTTTTTCATTTGTCTTCTGTTTTTTCTTCTTTGCTCCCTATTTACTTGGATCGTTTGTATTGGAACATGTATATGATATGTTAGTTTAATCTTTTTAATTTAGGTTGAATGAGTGGTTACACATAAACATGTTTAACATTCGTGGAGCTAGGGATCTACTCCAATTAGCACGAGAGAGTCGAGAGAGATTTCTCATCGTTAGCTAAATGAGATTAGAGATGGAAATTATATTCTCCGTTCTTGTCTCGCCCTAGCTAAATGAGGCTGGGGACGGAAATTATATTCTCTGTTCCTGTGCTTGCCATAGCTAAATGAGGCTGGGGACGGAAATTATACTCTCTGTTCCTGTCCTTGCCATAGCTAAATGAGGCTGGGGACGGAAATTATATTCTCTGTTCCTGTCCTTACCATAGCTTAATGGGGCTGGAGACGGAAATTATATACTCTGTTCCTGTCCTTACCATAGCTAAATGAGGCTGGAGACGGAAATTATATTCTCTGTTCCTGTTCTTGCCATAGCTAAATGAGGCTAGAGACGGAAATTATATTCTCTGTTCCTGTCCTTACCATAGCTTAATGAAGCTGGAGATGGAAATTATATTCTCTGTTCCTGTCCTTACCATAGCTAAATGAGGCTGGGGACGGAAATTATATTCTTTGTTCCCGTTCTCGCCCTAGCTAAATGAGATTGGGGATGGAAATTATATTCTCTGTTCCCGTCCTCACCCTAGATAAATGAGACTGAGGACAGAAATTATATTCTTCGTTCCCGTCCTCGCCCCCCCCCCCCCCCCC
>NW_019268560.1:2178740-2196859 GCF_002738365.1 Cucurbita moschata | reverse complement strand
ACTCACCAAAAAAAAAAAAAAAAAACTATGTCGAGGGATAGGGATGAGGATAATGAAGGTGAAATAGTCCAAGACCACGACTAGTAGATATTGTCCACTTTGGCTTATTATGTATTGTCTTCAACCTCACAATTTTAAAACGTATGTACGAGGGAGAGGTTTCTAAACCGTTATAAAGAATATTTCTTCAACCGACGTAGGATCTCATAAAAGGCTTCCTCATTCTCGTTCACTCTATAGACATCTCTACTTTAAACCTTAAGTTTATATCTAATAATACGTCTTTAAATCAACGTGGCTACTAAATTTTCTAGATATTTAAAAAATAATAATAAATATAGACATTTTGCATAAAAAAATAAAAAGTGTTGGAATTCAAAAATTAACATTGATTTGACTATAAAAAAAAAATGGATTTAATAAATATAGACATTTTGCATAAAATTAATATTTCAGAGCCGATTTAATTGAGGGCGGACCCCCAACGGCCCCCCTTCGCCGTGTGCCTTAGTCCCATGCTCCACCCTTTCCACCGCCTATGGTCCCTCCATTTTTTTTTTTCTTTTTTTCTTTTTTTTTTCAATTATTATGCCAATTTTTAAAATTTTAATTGCATAAAAATATTTTTTTTATAAAGAAAACTCTAATTATTATAAGTTTAATTTATAAATTCCATTATACTGAATTTTATTATATTTTAGTTTATCTACTCTCAAATACTTACGCGACCAAATTAATAAATAAAAACATTTTAAATTTGTATTTTATTAAAAAAAAAATCTAAAAAATATACTTATTCCTTAAAACAAAAACTCAAAAATGCTTCTACAACCAAAATCATTAATATTTTGTTTTGGAAAATACTTTCAATTTTTAATATTAAGTTTAAAATATTTTTAAGGTTTATATTAGATTTTAAAAATACCTATGAAATTTTAAAAGTTGAATTAACGCTCTCTATTTTTATACAAAAATGTTAAAAAAAAATCTTACCATTAATATATGGACGAAAACCAATTATTTACATCTCATAATTATATTCAAACTTTTTAATATTAATTTTGAAAGTTTATGAGTATTTTTTAGACGTGGTTCTAACCATAAATATATTTTTGAATTGTTTAAAAAAGTTTAAATGTATTTTTGAATTTTTTTAAAAAGTTTAACGATATTAATGAAACTTTTGAAAATTCAACCGTGTTTTCGAAACTTTTTTTTTAAGTTTAAAATATTTTTGAAACAAAATATTAACTATTTTCATCCAAATCTAATGGTAAAGGTGTTTTTTAGATTTTTTTTATTTTATTTAAGGATATTATTGAAAGTCGTGTTTTTCTTAAATGAAATTATTATTATTTTACGATAACCATATTAAAAACACATAAATTAAAATATTGTTTGAGATAAATTCATCAAAATTAAAAGGATTTAAATATTATTTAGACAAAAATATATATTTTTTTATTAATTTAGATATTAAAATAATTGGTAATTAATTAGAAAGCAAGCTCTGTGTTGTTGTAAGTATAAAGCTGGCGAATAAAAGCTTCATCCAATTCTGTAATAAATGTAAAATTATTATTAATCTCAGATTTACGTACAATTACACAAAATTCAAAAAACAAAAAATAATTAAATAATAGAGAAGGTGGTAGGGTGACGGACGTACCTGGTGATAGGACCATAAATGACCAATGAAAATTACAGACGTGGTAATCAGTAACAGTGATTTCCTAGCGGGCCCCACCTCTCCCGTCTATCAATGCTCACAGTACATCCCCCCACCTGTCACTTTAGCAGGCCTACTCCCTATTCCCTACTTTTCTCCCGAATTATTTTCAAATTATTATTCCTTTTTTCCTTTTTTTTTTCTATTTTAATTAAAAAAATCCATAGAAATAAGCCGCGTAACGCTATAGACTACCTCTCGTTCTCTCTCTAGGCACAAGTTACGTTGCATGCCCACCTCACGTGACCCCTCCTCATTTATTGCTTTTTTCTTTTTATATAATTCTTTTTCTACCGTTCTTTAAAATAATATTAAATTTATTATTATTTATATATATATATATATATATATCAAACCAAGTTCTTATAATTCAAAGATTAAATAGTTGGAAATTAAAAAAATAATAATAAATAAAAAGTGGTGTATTTTAAAGAACGATAAATAATTAAAAAGATGAAAATTATTGGAAAATAAATGAAAAGAATTAGGGTCAGTATAGTATAGGTCTGCGACGCCGTTTTGGCAATGAAGAAGAAATGGACTTATTGCCAGTGTGGGACCCACCCGACCTTAGGGTTCAAATTCTGACGCCAATCTGATGTATTATGGTTGAAAAATTAATTGTACCAAAATAATATTTACTTTTTTTTTTGTTTTACTTTTTCACGGTTTTACTGGTAGGTAGTTGTCTGGTTGACTTCTGATTGTATTTTTACCACGTTCTAATTATTACTCTCTTCATTATTTTTCTTAATTAAATCTGTCTAATCTCACATCATTTGCTCTTAATTTTGTCCCTAACTCCCTTTTTATTTTAGTTTTTCGAGTAAGATTGAAGCTTAATTTATTGTAGTCGGAGTAAAATGTCCCTCTTTAACGCGAGTGGAAGGATAAATTTTTAATATCATTTAAATTTTAAAAAATAAAATATTTTTATCAACTTGAGAATTACTCACTCGTCATCCCTTGAGCTAAAAAGGGTCGGGATAATGATTATATTCACCATCTCAATCCACGATCCTGTCCCTGCCCTAAACCCCATCTCACCTTACTTGGGGAATCCTCAATTGTCAAAATCTCCACATCAATGGATAAATGGAGAATTTTACTGCACTGAGTAATAAAAGACGTGGGATCGGAGATGTGGAAAGCTTACTCCGTCTCTATCCTACTAGATGGACACCTTTGTGTATAAGTAAATTACAGAAGCACTCGAGATAAAATGTTTATAATTTAAGAATGTAAATGGATATGTTTGTTTTGGAAGATAGTATTGAGAATTAAGAAGAAGAGTAGAAATGAATATGTATACGTATGATTTTTAATGGATTAGAAAGATTATAATGGGAGAGAAATAGGAGGGGAAGGGGGGACACGTGGCGAAAGGGAATTGGTGGGTATAGACAGGTGAGGAATTGTCTTGTTTGGGTACAGTGTTAAGACAAGAAGAGGAAGGGGGAGGGGGACAGTGCTTTAAAGATGCCTGTTTGGGCTGCCTGGTTGGCAGGCGATCACCAGGTCCAGGACACTCCATGTGTTGTCAAAACGGTCCCGTCTTGATCGCTTCTCACATAACCCCCCTTCGCACTCATCTCACGTCTCATCCACGCGCTCTACCTTGTCTCTTCCACCCCGCGCGTGCTTCCTCACACCCCCTTCCAAAACCCTCGCAAAGTCCCGCATTTACAACCTCGACTTATATGAAATTTTATTTATTATTATTATTTAAAAAAGAAAAAGAAAAAAGAATCTTTTATTTTTATTTTTATGTTTGCTTCGGCTTTACCTCTGAAACTCAAATAATCTTTAGATTTTATTTTATTTTTAATTTTAAATAAAAGGGTTGATGGGAGAATCTTAGCCGTTGATGCTTTGGTTTTGCCCCAGTTATTCCCCACATGATGAATATATCTTAAATGTCTAAGCATTGCCATTGGTGGGACCCTTTTTACAAAAATAAATAAATAAGATTATTTATTTTTTATTTCAAAAAAGAAATATATAGGCTATGCAAAATCTTGGGGATTTGTAGTGAAAAGGAGACCGAAATTAGGGGAAAGGCTTTTTTGTTTTGGGTAATAAAGATAATTATTTATGTTTTATTATTTCCTCTTCTTTATTTTTTTTTTTCTTCCCTTTTTAATGAAAGGATTTGATTGATTTATTGAAAAAATTAACCAAAAAGGATGAAATTACTTAATTAATTTTTTTTTTTTTTTTTGGAAGTTATAAAAATGGGAAAATAATATAGTATCACGAGGAGGTCACTTAAACATACGTCAAAGTCGATGGGGAGAGGTGGAGAATGGGAGCAGATCGAATATACACGTTTGACTGTCATCTGCCAGTTAAAAAACCCGGCTGTTTCGGTGCGCCACGTGGCCTTCCTACCCACCGTCGATTCCTTCAGAAGTAATCGAACCCAGCTGAATGAGCCGGCTTCACCTTGGCTTTGCTTGATGCTATCGGCTTTGGCTTTGGCTTCTGCGGTACTACAACTCCGGGGACTTCCGGCGGAGTCAGCGACCGAATGAGGGCGAAGTTCAGGCTCTTGAAGAACGGGTGCTTTTTTATGTCGGCGGATCCGCGTTTCGACCCGAGTCTTCGGGTCGGGTCTTTGTTTAGCAACCCGGATATCAGGTCCCGCGCGTGGTGTTCAAGCGTCCCAGACGACCCGGTGGTCGGAAATGTCAACGGCTTCTTTATGATGTTCCTTAGCGTCGTCTCGTTCGATGACGCTGCGAAAGGCGTCCGGCCATAGATCAGCTCGTAGAGAAACACTCCGAACGCCCACCAGTCGACGGCGTTGCCGTGGGATCCGCCGGCGGCAACTTCCGGCGAGACATATTCATGGGTACCGACGAAGGAGCACGACCGAGCGGAGACAGGCTCCGCAACAAAGAGCCAGTTGGGTGTCAAGGTTTGGACCTTCCGCGACCGGAAAAGCCGATTGTAGAGGCAGGAAAATGGAGCTGTGGAGGCGGAAGCGGCGGCGTTGGTTCTGGGGAACGCCGTTGAGTCGGACAATGCCGGATTAGGGGAGGAATTCGGCGATTCAACGGCAGGAGTAGCGTCGGAACAGAGAGATAAATCGAAATCCGATAACATAATATGACCATCTGATCGGACAAGAACATTCTCCGGCTTAAGGTCTCTGTAAATAATTCCAAGCATGTGAAGATACTCCAAAGCAACAAGAACTTCAGCGGCGTAAAACCTGAAAATTATGCACAAAATTAATTTAATAATTTCCATTGAAGGAGACATCACAGAAAGCTAAAGCAGACAAGATTGTAACATCTCAGGTTTTGACATCACAAGCAAACAAAAAACATACTGAAACCTGTGAATTCAATTATATAAATATATATATATATATATAAACATTAATATTTTGATTTCAATCGTTCCAGAAGAGTTGCAGCTTTCCAGGAATCTACGTAGAATCTCAGTGTGTTTCCAGTAATGATGAAAATGGATAAATAATATAAAACAGAGTTTTAAGGATGCTCTGTTTCTGTACCTTGCAGAGGCGAGAGAGAAGCGTTTCCGCGGCTGTTTATGACGGAGAGAATGCAAATCGCCGCCGGAACAGAACTCCATAACGATGCAAGAGAAATGGGAAGCTTCAAATTCAGCGTAAAGCGTAGGCAAAAATGGATGGTCAAGCATTTTCAATATTTTCCTCTCCATTTCTGCTCTGTGTACCTTTTTCTTCAATTCCAGAGCATCCTTATCCACTACTTTCATGGCGTACAAACAGGAATCGTCATCTTCATCTTCATAACAACCTTCGGTTGAGTTTCTAAGCTGACATAGGTAGACGGTGCCAATGTCACCGGCGCCGATGCGGCGGAGGAGACGAAAATCACGGAAGGTGAGTTTGGATTTCCGACGACGAATAGCAGAGTAAGCGAAATCAGATGATCGGTGAGGCTTTAAATCAAGACTCTCCGGTGAGGATCGGGAAGTGGGTAAATCAGTGGCGGCGTCGAATGAGAGACGACTGAAACTGCTGCAACTGTCACTGCTCATGGAATTTTGACTGGAATTGGAATTAATGGCGGATTCGTAAGGTAGGTCCTCCCCGTCTGAGACTCGGGCGAGCTGTTCTAACATTTCTTATGGAGAAACAGAACGAAACCCAGAAATCAAATACGAAAATCGAATCGAATCGAATATAGAAACAATGAATGCGGGCATTCGAATCAGAAGAAGAAGAAGGGAAGTCGGACTGTATCTGACTCTGTAACTCGCTCAGAAGCAATGCTTAGAGAGAGAGAGAGAGAGCTGAAAAGAGAGATGGAAGCGCGAGGAAGTAGTTGTGGGGGTATTTATGCGTTGGGCGTGCGGAGATTTTGATTCTCAATCTTGGTTAAAAATCAAATTCCCACTTTAACCCTGGTTCCGTTACCCAAATTACCTATTTCAATTTTCTTCCCGGTAAAAAAAATTGGGCACGGACGAGAATAGAGAATATAATTGACCAAGGAGTGGATACGGGGAAGCGTACGTGTCTTTGCCTTCTATTTCAATCTCCAGTGAGAGAGACGAGAATTTGGGTAAGAACGAGAATCGAGAAATCTTTTCTTGCTCCTTCGCTTGAGCGGGTGGGACCCTGTAGGATAAATGAGCATCTTTGTGTCTTAAGCCTATGACCTCCTATTTCAATCTCCTTTTTATGATAGGTGGTATGGCCTCCTATTTCAATCTCCTTTTTGTGATAGGTGGGATCGTGCACGATAAATGAACATCCCTATTTCAATCTTATTTTTCGTTCATTTCTTAAGCGATTCCCCACCTTATCGTTTTATCACGGGTGAGTGGAATTTTAGCTCGTGTATTTTTTTCAGCTTTGTACTTCGATCATCACCCGTGTCGAGCTCTGTATCTAGTTCATCAGTAACCTTCAATCCCTACCCCATTCAGAGTTGGTGGGATTTTAGTTAATGTATTTTTTTTCACTTTATACCAAAAAGTCTCCTAATCAATTTTAATGTATAAATTGAAATTTTAATATTATAATTTTTCATTAATTTTAAAATAGAAAATATATTAAAAATAAGAAATAAAAAATTAAAAAACTTTTGAAGGTGGAGGACATATTAAATTTAAAATTAAATGATGATATTTGACACATTTTAAAGGTGAGAAAATTGGTAGATGAAATTAATTTATTTTAATTTTAAAAAATTTCTCTTGCAAAGTAGATGCATTAATAGTAGAATGGGAGTCAAATATTTGTCGTGATTTAATAGAAATAAATAAGATTCTGACGTGTATTTATTGGGTAATAAATACAACCCCTAATAAATAAATAAAATAGGCCATAAAAGATTTTTTAAAATATTTCTAATTCTAATATTAAATTTTAAATATTTAAAATTGATAGGTGAAATATTAATAGATTTATTAAAATGTTTTACATTTTTCTAATAAAAATTATATTTAAAAAAAATTATCTCGTTTCACATAAATGAGTAATGAAATAAGATGTTAACTCATCTCTGTCACTCTCAGTAGACATCTCTTGATATGATAAGGAATCAATACAAGGGGAATAAGATTCGAATTACCTTGTTAATCGATTATCTCAAGGCAAGAACATTGTTTAAGATTCGAATGACTCCACAAGCAAGATCATCATGTCTAGCTTGAATGATTCTTATTGATCAAATATCTCAAAGCAAGAACACTTGTCTGAGATTCGAATCACTCCACAAGCAAGATTGATCAAGCTTGAATGATTCTGCATGCAACCTAAACTACATATAATTACAAAAAAAAAATTAGTCATTCGCTAAAGAAAGCACAAATACTCATTTTACTGTATTTTCCAAGTCTCCTTACACATACAGCATAATGGCTTTATATAGCATCAAAATGAAACTATTAAATGTACTACAAGAGGTGTAACATTCATACTTAATGACCATAATTAACCATGATGTAATTGTAACCTAAAGTAAATAAAAAGTCTTAAAATACACCAATAAAATAAAATAACTCTAAATTACTTCAAATTGTAATATACCCAAAATTTATAACAATCAAACTTCATTCTTCTTCAACGTGACAGGAATTGAAATAATAATTTTGACAACTTTTTCTTCACATTTTCATTGAAGTATATCGTATGATCGATGTTTTTTTGGTTCATATCATCTCTACTTACAAATAAGCTATTATTTATATATGCAATGGCACGTGACTCCAGGAAGGGATGGGTAAAGTTTAGCACGTGCTGGGAAGTTGTATCCGTTAGAGGAGCCGTAAGTGGTTTTTAGGCGTAGATGACGTAATCAAATCGGCACGTGCAAGGAGGTTGTTTCTGCGGTTGTCACGTGGCATGCGTTGCTTCATATTATTTTCTTTCTCAATTTATTAATAATAATAAATAAATAAACATTATTAAAGCGCGTGCAGTCTCGAGGCGCGTGAATAACCGTGTTTAAGCTTTACCGGTGAAAGAATTTGGCAGTTCTTTTCTCCTCGTTGGTTACTGGGTCAACCCTTTGCCGTCCTGCAAGCTGCAACCTTTTTAAATATTTATTTTTTAAAAAAATCAATAATAAATTTAGTTTTTTTTCCCTTTTCTTTTTAGTTACGATTTATCTCTTTAATAAATAAATAAATATATATATATATATAAAATATTAGCAAATAAGATTGAAAATATTCCCGAGTAGCCATGCATCACTAACCTTAGTTATAAACGTCAGATATTCTTGAAGTCAACAATAATTTTAAGTCCAATTGGTCTATAATTCTATTTTCAAGTTGGTGAGTTGGATTGAGTTGACTCGATAAAAAAATGTCAACTTTTGAACTGACCTAAATTTTCTATTTTCAAAAAATTCAACCGAACCTAAATTGAAAAAAAAAATCTAACTCAACCCAACTTTTATAAGTTAGATAGGATAGTCGGGATTATTTAGGTTCTTGGGTTATATGATGGATCGGGTGGTTTGAATTTTTCCGTGTTTTTTATAATTAAAAATAATTATTAAAAGAAAAAAGAAGAGATTAAAATAAGGTAGGGGCAGAAGAAACATGTGATATAGAATTGGCAGAAGGTTGTAGGGGGCAATGGTGGAATTTAAAATATTGGATCTCAAACCCTAATTAAGCTTGAACCTTCGTGGAAGTTAAGCCGACCGTTTGGAAACAGAGTTAACTGTATCCCAACTAAGTAACATGGACCAATGGTGGCAGGGCCAAGTGTTTTTTTTTTTTCTTTTTCCTAATACAATCGAACCTAATCTTAATCAAATTATTTTTTTAACATAATCTTAATAAGAATAAGAAACGGTTCAAGCCCACTGCTAATAAATATTATCTATTTTGACCCGTCACGTATCGCTGTCAGAAGATATTTTCACACCCTAATAAATAATGTTTCGTTCTTCTCTCCAAACTATATAGGATCTCATATTTCTCAGCTCAATCGGAATGTTGGACTCTCGAGTCATATTAATACCTCCAATTTTTTTTTATTATTAAAATCAGGTTAAATTTTTAACTTAATCTTAATGACCCTTAATATATATGAAAATGTCGATAGAACTGAATATTTTTTAAAGTGATGAAATGAAATGATTTAATTAATGACGTGAATTGTTTAGTCATTTTTAGGCTTTAACTCCTTTGATCATATAATTTAATACGAATAATGGATTTGATAGGGTCGGTTGTTTCAGTTTTTTTAATAAATTGTTTCTATCAAATTTAAGTTCATCCAACTCTATTATTTATGGAAAGAAATCTATTAAAGATTTCTGTATATTATAAAAAGAAAAATGTATATTTGAAATTATTAAAATTAGATTTAAGAAATGATTATTGGATGAATAGTATTCAAATAAATTATAAATACCTAATAATGAGAGATCATCCCTACATGAATTATTTCCAATATCTATTATATATATATATATATATATATATGGGAATCTTTGAAGGAACCATACATTCATTTCAATAAAATGTTTAAATAAATCAAAATCTATTTCATTACACGAAAATTTAATAGAGCGGAAGAGGTTCGATATTCTCCTGCATCCTATGTAACATGACAACGTTATCTACTTGTCTTGAAATGTTTTTACGAGTCAAAACTATCTCTATTCTCTACATATCAACACGAGTCTTTTGCCCTGTTTTGTGAACATTAACACGCTTATACAAAGATTTTTAAAACATCAAGCAATATTAGTGTGATACTCGAGTAAGGGTATATAAATGAATCAAAACTATATCTGAATGAGAGCAATCCTGAGGATTATATGACTAATAAAGTGCATATTCCTTTCCAGTAGCTTACATGTTTCTTACGAGAATTTCACTTAGAAACATGTAAGGAAAAGACACGCTGAACATACTCATGTTGGTTTGTGTGGATTGCCGAGCCCATTAAGTATCGAATTCGAATTCTGAATCTTGGGTACAGATCATTACACTACGATTACACTTGTTGGTATACGTAACAGTAACTATCAATTCTTCTAAGTGTTTCTTATCCATCGTATCGGGAAGACGAAATATTATTTTATATTTAAAAAAAGAAAAAAGAAATATATGAAAGAAACATAAGAGGTAGTGAGGAGACAGATTGGACAGATAATAGATACCCACATGGCCAAAGAGAACAGTACGTACATGACATGTCATCAATTTTGCAAGCAATTGGATGAGGTGGACACTTCATTTGGGGTCTGAATTGACTTTGATTTGAAAAGTGGACCCCAATTTTTTATTTTATTTTATTTAAATTCTACAATAATTTTCGTAATTTATTTATTTTTAGGGTCCCATGATATTTGCACATGAAATTGGTTGTTTTTCAAAAGCCCAACAAAAAGTGCACCAAAAGAATTGGTATTTGTATTTCTACCCCCAAAGGAAACCCTTCCTTCCATTGTGTTTGTCAACTCTCATTACAAAGCCAAACTTTCACTATTTGCACACATGGGCTTTTCCGACTTTCATCTAACAATAACTTTTCTTATGGGTCCTTCATTTCTCGACGAATTTACTTTGTAGTCCTCTCTAATTCTAGCTTCAATTGCAAGACTCGAACAAAGATCGTTCATGACGTGTCGAGAGACGATAAAAGACATAATCTCGTACTTAGTTTCTGACTAGGAGGATTAGACGTCTCCTAAACCTAATAATCCAGTATTATAAGTTAGAGAGTTTGAAGTTCTAGACTAGCTCGAGCCTTTTTCTTGGACCACATTGTTGATTAAGGGTTTCTTTTAAGTATTGTCGAGTAGTATGTGTGGTCAAATCAAGTCTTTACCGAATTGGGAATGATGAAAGTTACATGGCATTGTACGTGTTGTCACGTCTATTCGAAGTTTGCTTAGGTTGGTTGAGTACTAGCATAAGTACATCGCACTTGTCAAAGAACTGTGTCATGATGATTGATAATATTCGTAAGGACGGTGTCGAGAGGAGTTCAAAAAATCTAATCAGTTCAATTGCACTGGTTCTTTCAATCATGTAATGAAATTCTCGTTTAACTCACCAAACCCAAAAACTAATATGGGTTAAATATTTAGATCTCGATTTTAAAAAAAAAGTCAATATCTCAATTCTCTTGGTAGTATTTTGATTCTATTTGACGAAGAGGTTAGAGATTCGAATCTCAATTTGTTATTGAACTAGAAAAACTCGAGATTTTGATTCTCTCAGTGAGATTGTTTCTTAGATCTTACTACAAGTCATAATTGATAGCGTTAATTTCAAAAACTAGAAAGCAACAAAAACTTTATGAACCCTAAAACTTTGGTGATTCAAGAAATTTTTTTGTTACCATTATGTAATAGATCAAGTTCATTGACAGTAGATATCTTTTTCTTTAAGTTTCTCCTCATAAGGTTTTAAAACGCATCCGTTAGGGGAAGGTTCCCACGCGCTTATAAGGGTTGCTTCGTTCTCCTCTCCAACTAATATGGGATCTCACAATCCATCCCCCTTGGAGGCCCAGCGTCTCCGTTGGCACACCGCTCGGGGTTGGCTCTGATACCTTTGTAACAGCTCAAGCCACCGCTAGCAGTGATTGTCCTCTTTGGGCTTTCCCTTCCATGCTTTCTCTCGAGGTTTTAAAACGTGTTTGTTAGGGAGAGGTTTCCACACCCTTATAAGAAATGTTTCGTTCTTCTCTCTAATTGATGTAGGATATCACAGTTGATTAGGGTTTTTGAATTTGTTTCTAAAACATTTCTGCTTGAAATTGATTGCTTAAGAATACATTCGTTGATACTTACGTGTGACAATCACAAAATCAATAAATCGAGCATATTAGGATTTTTTTCGAAAGTAGTGTCCCTCTTTCTTTAGTAGCTAGTGTAGTTTCACTTTCATTTCAGTAGTAGAGCACGACATTAACACTTGCACCATCCACGTTGTTATGTTTGTTTTCCCTTTCTAGACAGTTCATATTTGTTTTAATTTGATTTGCTAACGACCATAGTAATTTTGAAGTAAAATTCACCGCTCAAAGACACTTTTAAAAAATAATTTAGGGAAAATAAATATTGACATAATTGTGTTACAAAGAATAGACAAAAATAAAAGAGAAAAAAAGATATGTATTAAAACAAATCCCTAATAATATTCGATTTGTCTTTTAAATTTTGAACACATATTGTAAAAATCTCATAAATAAATAAATAAATTTATTTTGGAATTGGAATGGTTTCTTTTTCTAACTTTAATTTCAATTATCATAAATTAATTATATCTTAAAAGTATTAAGATTCAACGTGAATTGCATTATCATTAAATTACTTAAAAATGAAAAAGGAAAAAAGAAAAAAGAAAACCAAACAACTCATTCCACCCATAAATTATTTTAAAAATCAAAACTCCATAATTTATATCCTAATAAATTTTTACTTTTACATATTTAAAATTTGGATTTATTCATATTTAACTTTTTAGAAAAATATTTAGAAATTTTTGTTAAATTTATTAATTTTAAATTTGTTTAAGAATCCAATATTATTTTTTAAAAAATTATTAGTAAATTCTCCGTAAACTTTCAATTATATGATACAAACTTTAAAAACAGTCTAATAAGTTCCTACCGTTTTTTATGGTTAAGCGTGTTTTGCTTAAAGCAATTTTATATTAGGTGATCTCTTAAAAATTTGTCCTCCGACTTGTGTTCGTACGTGGGGATAGTCTTCACTCTTTAAGAAGTGAGGAGTAGGTAACGTGGCCATGAGTTATTACAAGAGACTTGCTAGATATTTATACATGTCTTAATCAGCTAAACTAGGTTGAAATTGGTTTTTTTTTTTTTTCCTCCTAATTAACTTAAAAATAATAAGAATAATAAAGAAATAAAAGAAAAAGTTGCCAAGATCCGAAGAAAACTCACCCTTTACCTCATGATTCTTTTTAGAAAGCTTGCCAAAAAGAGGTTTAAAGAAAAAATAAATAAATAAATATCAAATTTTTAATTAATTAAATAAATAAATTTATACCCTCATCCTATTATTATTATTATTATTATTATTATTATTATTATTATTCTTGTAATAAATACTCTAAAAATGGCTTCTTCTAGAAGCCTAGGGAATGGGAATGTCAATATACTATATAAAATCAAAGGAACAAAATAATTAATTATTGATTAGTGTTAATTAATTAATTAATTAATTAAACAAAAGAAAAAGAAAACACAGAGCCAATATTCCCGGTGTTTTGATAGGCAAACACCTAGGCATAATTTGTCACATTTACACATTCAAAACCTTATATTATATTTAATACTATATAGTTTTGTAGTTCAAAATCATGACATCAACTTTTAATATTAACCAACCCCAAACTTACCTTATTTAATAATGTAATATATATTTTCGTTTTTTTTTTTTTACATTTATTTTTATTAGTGATTAATTATATTTAAGATTATCAAATAAATTTTATTAAATATTTATTTATTTATTTGAAGAAAAGGAATCTGAGATATTTTTCTTGGTAGTATGAAAAAATATAGCATATGCCTTATGTCCCCAAAGCTGTTCACATTGCTTGTCTTTGTGTCTACTTCAACTATAATTTAAATACCTTTTATTAAATTATTATTATTAATTATCTAATTAACTAACTAATGGCTACATTTTGTGCCACATCTAACTTATTAATATTTGTATTTTTCTTTTTTTTACTAAATATCCATCGTTCTTATTGATGATATATTTCGTGAATGATATGCTTATGTTGTTATATGAAGACGATTAAAGGTTTGCAAACGAACCCATAATCGTAATCTAGGTCGATTCCCGATGGTTATGATGACTTGCGGACTGTTAGGAGTTTAGTGGTTAATTCTTAACGGTGATCCTCTCCTGAGCAACAGGAGTTCACAGTTAGTTTTTTATGATTATGAATTGTGAGATCGGGTGGAGTCTTGAGATACATGAGTCTTTATAGAACCTTGTGAGAGTCTTGTGGGTGTGAATAGCGGGTATCTAACCACTCCCTAGTTGTGATATTGTTTGAAGGAGAGCAAGTAACCACATACGTAGACCGTTGGCAAGCATGAGGGTCGCCCTCTCATGTTAAAGGAGTCTACTGGAGAGATGCCAATTAAACGCTACTAGAGAATCTGAGAACAATGTACATAATAGTATGATGAGAACTATGAATTGAAACATGTGATAGAGTTACATTTCGAGTTCAATGAAGTGGGTTGTTGATAATAATGAACAAGACTAATAATAACTAATCAAAATTTTGTTCGAATTTGTACGATAATGAATGCACGTTTTAAATGGTTTAAATCATCATGTCTTTTCAAATTTCTGAGTCAATTAGTGACAATCTATAGCTCGAGTCTCTTGAAAAGCGAGTAATTACAATTTTTACTATCATAGTATCGTAATCGTTACGTGTTTTGAGTTCTTATCGTCTAAATAATTATAATTAATTTGGAGTTGACTAATTTACGTAAACAACCACGTGGATTAAGTTTCGATAGATCATTGGAACTTGAGCAATTAAAAAATCCATCAAAGACTTATTATGATTTTGTTTGATTCATATCTATTTTTGTTGTTTTGGAATATTATATAGTTTATAAGCAATTGGGTTTGGTCATTTCAAAGCTTACTTTTAATGGTAAAGCTTTTACTTAGAGATCTTGAGATCCCCATCTCAAATCTTTTTCCAACATTGTTCAATCAATACCTAATATTTTGGTAAGAATCCCATATGGAATCTATTCACAATTTGATTAAAAAATAACCCGAATAGAAAAAAAATTGAATAGTAAACTTATTGGACTCGAAAAAGAGTAAAAAGCTGATCAACCATGACATTGTTTGTAACGGCTCAAGCTCACCACTAGCAAATATTGTCTTTTTTTAGACTTTCCCTTTCGGATTTTCCCTCAAGGTTCTTAAAACGCGTCTACTAGGGAGAAGTTTCCACGCTTCGATCCTCTCTCCAACTGATGTGGGATCTCACAATCCACCCCCTTTAGGGACCAGCGTCCTCGCTGGCACACTGCCCGATGTCTGGCTTTGATACAATTTGTAACAGCCCAAGCTTACTGCTAGCAGATATTGGCTTCTTTGAGCTTTTTACTTTCGGGTTTCCCCTTAAAGTTTTTAAAACACTTCTGGGAGAGGTTTCTACACCTTTACGTTTCGTTTCTCTCCCAACCGATGTGGGATCTCACATCGTTAAAACATCATTTTAACTCTTATAGTTTGAGACTTGATTTATATACCCGAGTGCTATGAGTGAGCTATGAACATATGAGTTTGTTTGAAATGAATATACTCAACGAGCTACTTTCTAATCGTAGACTGAGTTTTCTTTTAAAATTAAAGTGTTTTCCTATATAATCATTTGATGAGCGTTCCAAAACTCAGATCATATTTTAACTAAATTAAAATAAATAAGAAATCAAAGACGATTTTGATAACTAATTTGATAACTAATTTGATAATAATTAAAAAAATTGTGTTCTAGGTACAAATTTGAAACCTTAAATAATTAAAAATGAATAATTTAATAAAAAAGAATTGAGGGACAAGAACCACTTTTATTAGCTTAGACCATATGAGCATTTGGTGAGAGACAAGGATGGTAGCAATTATTTGGTTTCATTTAATTTTTAAATATCCCAAAATATAATTATATTTTTGTGATAATTAAAGCATAATCCAAAATAAAAATCCTCTTGTCTTTACTTCTCATTCAACCTATTTTAATAATCATGACAAACAAAAATGGTAATGTTTTATTGTGTTCGGGATGTTCATGACATCAATTATTTAGATTTTATTTTATTTTAGTTTTTAAAAAACGATGATTGACATTAATGTCCATGTGTAGAATGAATGCATGAATGAACCGAAGGTTTAAGCACATGACCTCTAAAGTTAGGCGTGTTTAGTTTTGTTTGTTTTTTTTTTTTTTTTTCAAACTCCCAATCTGTTCCTTTAGCTACTCGGATGTTTCAGTTCATTAAGTTTAAAAAGTTCAAAGAGCACAGAATAGCCACGAAGGTTGGATGCAGTTTCCCGATCGGAGATCTATGGATCACAGACGATATCTCCTCATGGCCTTTTGCCTCTAAAAATTGTTGCCTTGTGGCCAACTCTTAGGGGTTGAAGTTCGATGCAGAATTTCTGGTAAAGTTAAGATATCGTATTGGGTTTCAATGGTCTAAGATTGTTGAGTCAAACGGGCCGGTGATCTTCTGAGATTTTTTTTTTTAGAAAACATACCAGTCAACAAAAAAAACATGTTGAAAATACTTGTGTTGGTCTGTGGTGACACTTCACTCTCCAAGCTAGCTTGTATATACAAGTATGGTGACGTGGCAAGGAGTAAATTGGATGCTGGAATGGGCCTGAATATGAAGGCCAACATCTCAAAGTTAGGCCCAAAGCCCAATCCATTAAAATTGAACATTTTCGGTGGGCTATGTTCAACAATTAACAGTGAAAATGATACATTATTGTCAAATAACACAATAATTTCATCAAATTAAAATTTGATACAGAGATAATTATCACACCTACTAAATTAAACTATAAAAGCACATTCGACTACAGTTCGGGATGCGTGGTCGACCCTAACTTTTTCATGGCCAACCTACTCAAAATCGTCTTAAATGGGTCGGTGTCGTTCCTTTTGAAACCAAGTTCATTCTCCACTCTCAAACTTAATCTTATTTCATGTGTTCACTTTACGACTTAAACATTCAAATGAAAACTTAAGGATACCCTAAGAAGAGAACCTTCTTAAAAAAAAAAACTCAATCTTTTCTTTTTCAAAGAGAATTGAGTTGTTTACAACCCTAAAACTTTCGACCCGAGAGGTCAAAATGATCAGCAAAAGGTTAAGGCCAACAGAGAGCTTTTGCTCAATGTTGCTCTAGAATTCATCCTCTTACCACTTTCTGTGAAAATTGTATACACAACATATAGCTAACCCGACGAAGAAGCCCTTCTCCCTGCCCCTGACTTGTCCTATCTTAGTAGAGACATCTACGGCACGAATTCTTTTAAAATTGGGAATCCACGTATTTTTAAGATTTTTAAGATTTTGTATATCCATATTTTCAAAACGAAATTAAATAGGTTCAAGAATGAAGACGCTTGAATGCCGAGTTTTCGATAATCCTGCCCTCATCTTTTTCATGGTCGTATGTTCACAAAATAATATCAAAATATGTTCAAATGTATGAGGATAATTAAACTTTATTTGGACTAAATCACCTTTAAACCATGAGTTATCATTGTTCCAGATCAAACATTTGTACGATGGAGAGACGTCTAAGACATATTTGGAAGTTATTATGGGCAGAGATGATAATAAACAAACATTATCTATGAGCTTCATACATCAAACAGAAAGTAATTCAAAACCTGAAACTTACGCCTAAGTAAATAAATGAACCAAAATCACATTTAAATTAGAGTATCATAAAAATAGATTGATTAAGAAAAACTTAAAAGATTGAACTACCTATACCAACCATGTGTACCTTTCTTTTCGATAACTCAATCATAAGAACTTCATGGTTCTATGGTATGTTGGGTGATCTCTTATAAATTTTTCCAGAAGACACAACATGGTGGAATAACTCGGGTTAGTCTTTTGAGAAGTGCAAGGAAGATTACAGGAAACCAGCTTGTGAAAAAAGCTTGGGCCGAAGGCTGATGGAATCCACTGCTGTAGTTCTGTCCAAAAAAGTAGCTGCTTAGCTTCTCCATTAATGTTAAAATCTCATCTCCATTATTTAAAAAAAAAAAAAAAACAAACAAAAATTCCAAAATTAAAAGAGAGAAAAAGAAGATAACTTCACTTGAAGAAACTAATGATTCTTCACCCAAAAAAAAAAAAAAAAAAAAAA
>NW_019268560.1:2172194-2178252 GCF_002738365.1 Cucurbita moschata | reverse complement strand
CCCAAAAAAAAAAAAAAAAAAAAAACTTGTATTTAAAACTTGCACCCTCTTCAGCTTGCTTCAAACCCATAAAAAAATAGGAACAAAAAATGGGAACAAAAATCTGGGTTTTGGAGATCCTCCTTCTACTCCAACATTTCTTTGTGGGTATGTTTTTTTTCTAATCAAAATCTTATCTTTATCTGAAACAGAGCATGGGTCTTGTAAAGGCCTCTGTTTTTGCAGCCCAATATTGACTCTCAAGTGTTGTGGGTTTTGTTAGGGGAGGTGACAGCGGCGGCGGCGGGGGTGCCAGTGACGAGGACGTGGACGCCGTCGGAAGGGAACGCGACGGGTGCAGAGGGGGGTTCGTGGTGCGTGGCGAAGCCTGGAGTTTCGCAGATCGACCTGCAGAATGCGCTGGACTGGGCGTGTGGATTGGGGAAAGCGGATTGCAGAGCCATTCAAAAGGGGGGCCCTTGCTATCAACCCGACACGCTCTTGTCTCATGCTTCTTACGCATTCAATCGCTTCTATAAGCAGAATGCCAACTCCGATATGGCTTGCAATTTCGGTGGCTCTGCCACTTTGACTAATAAAGATCCAAGTAATATCTCTCTCTTTAGGTTTACATTGGCTTTGCTTCCCTCCTTCGATATAAATGATATATAGACATAGTTTATCAAGGTGACTTTTTGAATACATCTTCCTTGGGGGCAGCGTACTCGTTGGTACACCGCCTAGTGTTTAGCTCTACTGATGTGGAATCTTACGATCCACCCCATTAAGGGCCTAGTGTTACGTGTCATCTATCTTACCATTTTAAAACTCGATCTTCTAGAGGTTCTTACGCCTTTATAAAAATTGATTTTTTTTTTCTTTTACATTTACAGGTTATGGAAAATGTGACTATTCAGCGTCGAGGTAATAATAATGATAATTATTATTATTTTTTTTAAAAGAAGTGTAAAATAATAATGAGGGTTTAATTATTTGAGTTGAAGCAGCTCAGCATCTGCAGAAGGCAAGAAGAACAGTCCAAGCCATGGCTGCCTGAAGTTGGGTATGCTTTGTGGGATTTTGGTGGTTATTCTTAATTTGTATTTAGGGAGCTGATAATAAAGGTAATTAGGGGTTAAGCATGATTAATTAAGTTAATTAAGGGAGGACAGGTGGTGAAAGCAGACAACATTAGTTAATTGTAAATTTTCTTTTTATTTTTATTCTTCTCTTTGTCTATGGTTTAGGAATCCTCTCTCTCTCTCCCATTTTCAACATTATTCTCATTTTTTTTCTTTTTTTTTTCTTGTTCTTTCTTATATATATATATATAATTTAAAGTGTTATTTTTAGCCCATTAAATTTTTTTTTTTAATTTTTTAATTTATTATTTTTTTTTTTTTGTTAAAAGGCAGTGAAATTAATTCTAATAATGTAATTAGCATTTTTAGATATAAGAATTTGTATTTTATCTTTAAAATATCTAATTTTTCTCAAGTTTCAATAATTATCTAAATTTTTAAAAGAAAAAGTCTAAAAATGACCTTAAACTTCTAGAAAAGTTCAAAAATACTCTTCTTTGAATAAAAATTATTAATATTTGTTTAAAAAATACTCTTGAATCTTTAGAACGGTTTCAAAAATACCTTTTAATTTTTAAAAGTATTTAAAAAAAACTCTTTTAATTTTGGAGGGTATTTCAAAAATACCTTTAAACTTTTTTAAAAATTAAAAAATATCATTGCTATTAGTACCATGTTTCAAAAATACGACCAACTTTCAAACTAATATTAAAAAATTTAAAAATAATGTATGAGACACCGATATACGATTTTTGTTCATATATTGATGATAAAAAAATTTTTTAAATGTTTTTAATAAGTAAAGTTCAAACATTTTTTTACCTTTGTTAAAAAGTTATTACTATCAATATATAGACGAAAACATTTATCTACCTTTCATAGATTATTTTCAAATTATTTTAGGTTGTTTTTTAAAATTAATGAATATTTTTAAATATGGCACTAAGACTAAGGTAATATTGTTTTTTAAAAATTTTAAAAATAAATTTAACGTGTTTTTTTTCAATTTTTTTTAAAAAAATTAAGAATTTAATGAAACTTTGGGTATTTTTTAAAAAACTTTTAAATCTTTAAAAATTTTAAAATATTTTTTAAACGCAATATTAATAATTCCTATCCAATACTATCTGATTTTATAGAAGGATATATTAATTTTTATTTAAAGTTTAATTTATATTTTTAATCTTTGATTAATTTCATACGGTTTAAATTGGATTTTGTTAATCTAAATTATTTATAAATAAAAAATTTAAATTAGAAGGAAAATTTTGAGATTTAAGGTGGAAAAAGTAGGTAAAAAGTAGAAGGTGCAATTTTAGGATGAAATGGATAAACATTAAAAATAAAAAAATAAAAAATAAAAAAATAAAAAACATCTGTCAAAGGTCAATCCCCTTTCTTCCTCCATAACCTCCCTCCTTCTTCTCCACCTCAGAGCTTCAGAAAATTTCTCCACAAAACCCTAACCTTCCCTCTGTCATATCCCCTTTCTTCCCCCCAAAACCAGAACCAAACCAAGAAATCAGCCACTCCAAATCCAAATCCAAATCCAAATCCAAATCCGAGCTTGAATGAATCATTCCCAATCCCTCCTCCATGCAATTGTTCCTCTGTTCCTGTTCTTGTTCCAGTTCCAGCCATGTCGTTTAGCCGCTCAATGCGCTCCCAATCCCTCTCTAATCCCCTTCCATTAGCCGAGAAAATCACCGAAGAACCAATCACCACCAAAACCGCTCAGAGCACCGTCACCTGTTTCTACCAGGCCAACATCGCCGGCTTCTGGCGCAACGTCACCGTTCTATGGTGCAAGAATCTCATGAACCACACCTTAAACGTCACCATCCATAGTCTCCGAGGCGATTTCCATTGCAATTACAAAATCGACGTTAAGCCTTGGAACTTCTGGAGCAAAAAGGGCTACAAATCCCTAGATTTAGACGGATGTCAAATCGACATTTATTGGGACGTCCGCTCCGCCAAATTCTCCTCCGGACCTGAACCTTACTCCGATTTCTACGTCGCCTTAGTCGCCGAAGAGGAAGTCGTCTTGCTCTTAGGCGATTACAAGAAGAAAGCCTACAAAAGAACCAAATCCAGACCTGCGCTCGTTGAAGCGTTCTTGATTTACAAGAAGGAAAACGTGTTCGCTAAGAAATGCTTTTCCACTAGGGCTAGATTCGACGATCGCCGTAAGGAATGCGATATTGTCGTTGAAATTTCCTCCTCCGGCGCTAAAGATCCCGAGATGTGGATCAGCATCGACGGCATCGTTCTGGTTCAGGTCAAGAATTTGCAGTGGAAATTTCGCGGCAATCAGACGGTTGTCGTCAACCAGCGATCGGTTCAGGTCCTCTGGGACGTCCACGATTGGCTCTTCACCAATCCGGGTACGGGTCACGGATTGTTCATTTTCAAACCCGCCCCGCCGGAATCCGAGAGCGACATGGAAGGTAGCGGTAGCGGCAGCGGCGGCGGCGGCTTGGAGCCGAGCGACGACGGCAGTATTTACTACTCGACTCGGAGCATGAATTCGTCTCACCAGTCCGAGTTCTGCCTTTTCCTTTATGCGTGGAAATTGGAATAATTTAAATAATATTACATTAATTAATTCCAAAACTAGCGTATTAATTAATTAATTAATTCATTCATTCATTTAATTATACCGTGCATGTCACGTGCCTTCTACATAGTACACATGTATGTATGTATTGATTAACCATGCATCATGACCGTTGCCAATGTATCTGGAGCGTTTGGTTTCGTGGATTAGATTTATATGTAATCCAATTTATCTTATTTAATGTGTAGAAATTTATTTAAATTATGACGTCATTAATTTTATGAATAATTAAACCTTGTTACACAGAATCAATTTATATTATAATATCCCTAAACTTTAGAATATGTATTAATTATGTTTTTAGACTCGTGATTGATTAATGATTTTATTACCTGTGTGTAATGCTTGGTTTATCTATATTTGTAAAAGATTACCTTCCTTGGTATAAATTTGTGTTGTAATTTAGTCCTTCAATATTTTAAAAATACGTGAATTGGGTCTAGCTTTCTTGTCATTGTTTTCTCAGCTCGTGTTAAGTCATCTTTCGGATAACCAATTCATAGCTACCCATATGCCCAAACACGTGTCAAAGGTCTAGTGGCTTTCACAATCTTTGCAAGCTTAGTCGATTAATTACTTTATATTATCATGCAGTTTGTTTGTTTGACTCGGCCTGCTTGGCATCCATCTCACTAGCCTAGGGTTGAGTGGCTTCGTTATAAGGCAATTTGGAGCCCTTGTAGGCGCAATGGTAGTGATAAGAAAGTTTTCAACCATCACTCATTCATTATCTGTAATAAAAAATATTTAAGTAGAACAACAAGTAGAATACTAAGTAATGCTAGTATGAGGTGCTCGACACTCCAAGAAAGCGACAAGCCCCAATCACAAAGGTCTACTAGACGATAAGTGTCATTGCCAAGCATGGTCGTATTGTATGATCCTTCCTAGGTTGGCCTAAGGGCTCACCTAGTCTACTTGCAGGTTGCGACCATGACCTTCTAAAGGATGAGATCCCTTATCTTAAATCTTTGTGGCTTTATGTAAGCATTGTAGCAACGTACTACCTGGCTCTTGTACTAGAATTGAGCACCTTATCCAAGCTTTTATACGATGTCTAAGTTGAGGTAGAGACCCTCCTTATTCACCGTCGTGGGTGGCACGATTGTGGACCTCTTGCATTGGATAGTCAACCTTGCTCAGGTCAAGACGATGGAGAAGGATAGGAAAACTCTAATTGCCTCAGCCTAGAAACTACTCTATATGTATTGTCATTTTATTTGGATTATATTTAAAATTGACCCAAAACCATCTAAATAAAAATGATTATTCTCTAAATAAGTAGATAAAATATAAAAAAGACGAACATATAAAAACTGCGAAAACTTAATAAAAAAAAAAATACTACTATTTAAACGAAAATGAAGATATAGAACTATGTAACAGTGATCAATATATCAACACGTCTTCCATTTTACAAATAAGGCATGTCTTCTCTAAGCAAAATTTTTGAAACAATACCTTTATTTCCATGTCTTCCTGCTACCTTATCACCTAATTTGATTTCACGGTTTCTGTGAAATATATACACAAATTGGATTATAACTCAAACCCCTTTTTTCTGGATCCATCGCACATCAATAACTCGACCCTCTACCACCTATAGCTAGTTTTAGACAGGTTTCTTTTGAAGTGGATACCCGAATGCCAAGGATGGCTCGTAATAATCCATCTTCGAGGGCATATAAGGATTCTTTCGGCCATCTGAGACCTTAATTTATCTACTAAAATATCGCCCGTCAACTACAAAGTTTTGTTTAAGTCAATCGCATACGATTTTAGCCCTCAAATTTGGTTAAAAATTATATATATAATAATTAAACCTTCTTTTTCCAAATGATTTCATTGATGACAACTTAATTTGTTAGTTCTTATATATATATATATTTTGTTACTTTCTTCTCGCCTGAAACCTCTGATCGCTGATTTGGTAGTTACTTCTTCTGTAGGCGTCGGCTGAGCCGTCCGGCCATTTTCTCTGTAACGCACAATAAAGAGCCATTATCGAGCGGCAACTGTTAGGTAGGGTTTTGGCCTACGGAACAATCGCAACCTTCATAGGTTAAAGATGAGTGTCTGGAACTATGTCGTCACCGCTCACAAACCTACCAACGTCACTCACTCCTGCGTCGGCAACTTCACCGGCCCCCAGGAGCTCAACCTCATTATAGCGTATGCCTCCTTTTCTCTACTTTCACCGTCTCTAATTCATACACTTACGGTTCTTTTTGAAGGGATTGAATGGGATCACATGTTCTGTTTGTATGTTCTTATCTTAATCTGTTGATTCTATCGCTACCAAGTTCGATTTTCTTTTTTTGGTCAGTTGATTTTTTTTTTTTTTTTTTTTTTTTTTTTTTTTTTTTTTTTTTTTTTT